>NC_056732.1:747627528-747792528 GCF_019279795.1 Protopterus annectens | reverse complement strand
CGTAAGTCAAAGTACAATTAAAGTTCATGAAGTTAGTATTGTTTCAATCTTTGATGTCAGCCAGAAGTGCTCTTTGCAGCACCCGCAAACTGTCCAGCAAAGACTCCTTCTGCAATCAGTATGGCATTACATGTATTGGTAACATATCTAAAATACAGTTGTAGATTCTTTTTTATAAGACCCATTGTTCCTACTACTATTGGAACTGTCTGGGTATCTTTCTTCCATGTTGCTCTTGTTTCTGTCTGCAAATCCTGATATTTTATGACTTTGTATCTCTCTCTACACAAACACTGTAGTCACTGGGTGCAGTGATTTCAATGATCAATGCTACTTTTGTCTTATTTTCATGGACCACTATATCTGGTTTTCTCATATCTATCGTTTTAACTGTCAGCAATGGGTGATCCTATGTATTGTAGACTTTATCGTTTTCTAAGATGCTTTGTGGCTCATATTCCCAGTGTTTTTCAGCTACTTCATAATTATAATGTTTGTACACTCTCCAGTGCAGCAGTCTTGCCACATTATTATGTCTTCCAGTATACAGCCCTTCTGCCATTAATATATCCCAGCCAGCAACAAGTTGTGCAACTGTTTCCAATTCTGTTTTACAAAACCTACATTTGTCTGTTTTACCCACATGTTCAATGGACTTTGTAAACCAATGTGTGCATAGCTCATTATCTTGGGCCGCCAATATTAACCTTTCTTCTTTTGGTTTGAATTCGCCTCTCTTTAACTATTCCTGTGTTTTATCCTGATCAACATGAGGATCTTGCAAGAGTTTTCCATACTTGCGGCTATATTTATGCATTTTCCACATTTCTTGCCCTCTCATCTGATCCTTTTACCTTATATTCTTTCTTTTGTTTTTTGGCATATTCAATTGCTGACTGATTTATATCTACTTCTGGTTTGATTTCCATTCCTGCTTGATGCAGATATGCTTCTGCTAGACTAAGAAGGGAAGTCATCTTAGATTTATTCTCCTCATGTTTCAAAACGTTCACTATGTTTGGGTCTTGTGAGGTCAGCAGTTATGTACGCAATCCCACAATTGCAATTCTCTCCATGTAATCACTTTCAAAGAGGCCTATACCTCCTTCAGAATGGGGAATATATAATCTTGCACTGATGCACTGATTAAAAAATAATTTGATGAGTATGAATCATCCTTCTTGTTTTTCCTGTCTAATCTATCCTACACCTTTTGAGGCCAGTCAATCAATCCTAAACTGTAAGCTAGAACAGGCAGAGCAAATTGCTTTATAGCCTGAATTTTGTTCCTAGATGTTAATGCTGTTTTCAGGATTAATTCAAGTCTTCTAAAATATTCTTTACTAAGTTTTATTCACATTTGTTCATGTTTTATTTATTGTTGATCCATCATCAGTTCCCAAATATTTATACACTCCCTCCTGCTCAAGTTCTTTTATGACACATTTTTGTCCCAAACTGATGTTTTTTGGTGTTGCAGCTTTCCTGCTTTAAAAGTCAGTTTTGCACATTTATCAAGACCAAATGACATTCTTATAGCATCTGAAAAAAAATTGAACTACTTGCAGTTGTGCTTTCAGTTCCTCATCTGCTGATCTATTCAATTTTAAATCATTGACAAAGAAAAGATGACAAATCTTTAGACTTTATTGCTTTTTAGGAGCCAAATTATAGCCATGACCTAATCTGTTAAGCAGACAGCCTAAGGGGTTAAGGGCAAGACAAAAGAGTAATGGTGACAGAGAGTCATCCTGGAAATATCCCCCTTTGGATTTTTTTCCCTGGAAGAATAATTTGCCCTTTATCCTGGCTTAACTGCAAAGTGTTTGCCACTCTTTCTTAGTTGCTGTGATGTAGTTTATCAGTGAAGGGTATATCTTATACATTTTTAAGCAGTCTTTTTTTCCATGAATATGGGATACTGTGCAGTTCTCCACTATGACTTTATTTAACAACAAATGATCCTTTGTTCCATATGACTTTCTTTTATTACCCTTTTGTTCTATTGTCATAACTGAGTTTTCTTCTAAATGACTATAAACTCTGTCGGCATCAATTCCAGTATATAGTTTATATATCGTTGGAAGGCAAATTACTGGTCTATAATTTTTAGGGTAATTTGAAGGGTTCAGACTTAAGTAGAAACATTGTTTTTCCTGTTGTTAGCCAGGTTGGTGCCTGTTCAGGGTGCACATATAAATAGTTCTTACTCAGGGCTAAATCTTTGTGCAAAGATGTTAATACTTTTAACCAGAAGTTAGGTATTGCATCTGGGCCTGGGGTTTTCCAATCTGAGGCTTTTCTTAACTTTTTTCAAACTTTCTGGCTGTTACTTCATCCCATTTCATATCCTGTACCTTTGAACTTCTTATTATTTCTTTTAATTATTATATCCATTTAGCATCTGTGTTATGTTCCGCAAAATCTTCATAAATACTTCTCCAAAATGTATCTTTCTTCATTTTTTGGAAAATGGCAGAACATCTTAATTAAAGCATAAAGAGCCAAAGTGCATGCTAATTGACCAATCCAATATGGTGGAACTATTTAGGAAGTTACAAAACAATTTTGTACACTCAGTGTTATCTTTGCCATGTACATCTAAACTGTTTGGAATACAGGCATGATTACATTTAGAAAAAAAAAACATGTTAGGGCTTGCTGCTGCTGCTATTACTATGCTGTATATGCAACAGCCTTTAAATTAGAGTGCAGCTGCTGGCTGCCAAGAAAGAAGAGCAAAGATGGTTAGGCCCCATTTGACATATCATGGCCTGCATGAAATAAAAATTGTTGACAGATACAGGGTGGACAGTGAAACACATGAGTTACATTTGCAGCCTCTGTTGTCCCATCTCAGGCCCCAGCAAAATCATGGAGAATCCATCCCAATGGAAACAAAGGCATGTTTAGCATTACATATACTAGTTACTGGTATTTTCCAGAGGCCCACAGAGGATATCATTGGGATGTCATAGACATCATTCTTTAGAATATTCCATCAGTTTTTAAATGTAATTCTACTACATGCAAGGAAACATATCAGTTTCCATGAACACCACAGGAGAGAGCAAAAACCATGCAGAAATTTTATGCAATAGCACATTTTCCTGAATTGCACACATATCAAAATAAAAGTCCCACCTGGTGAAAAGGGAAGTAGGTACATCAACAGAAATGGTTTCCAATCTATAAACTGTCAGGTTGTTTGTATTGCCCAAGGGATCATCTATAATGTCTGTACAGGCAACCCAGCCAGTTTCTATAACTCACACATATGGCACACCTTTGAGATGAGCACCAGGTTTGTATGAGGTGACATTTCTCAAGGGCATATAGTGGACTAAGCATGTTCTTTACTGGAGCCTTGGCTCATGACACCCTTGATAAACCCATACAACCTCCACTAAGCAAGGATACCATGAGCCCCATGCTCAAAATAGGAATATCACAAAACATGTGTTTCATTTGCTTAAAATGAGGTTCTGGTGATTAGACACATTGGAATATGCACTGCAGCATGACCTGTGGACCTGTGTTAAAATATTTAGAGTGTGTGTTATGTTACACAATATCATTCTCAGGAAACAGTTCCATCAAGGAGAGGAAGGGGCAGGACCACAATTTTAAGGACCACAGGCAAGGCCAGCAGCAGCAGATACAGGTGTGGAGTCTAATGGAGAATCATAACAAGCTACAGATGGTGCTAACAAACAGACGTGTGCTCAGTATGCCTTGGGTTTGGCTAAGAGGCAAAGGATGTTACACACAATCACTACTTAAATGACAGCCAAAGATCCCATGCACATACAAATAGGAAAGGTGATGCCTGTCAGACTCCACAACCTTTAATTAACCATTAATGAATGTGTTCTGGTAGCATCAGACAGGGGCAACTGCCAAATACACAATTTATGCCTGCAATAATGATAATGATGTGTGGAAATTGAAAAAGGTTATCACTGATTACTCTTATATTGAAATATGTATATGCCCTGTGACTACACACGTTATTTCCCAGATTCAACCCCTTAAAACACATACAAAGAAGTATATGTTGAACTCAGTTACCAGCATAGATCATATAACACCTCTATAATGGCGATAACATGTTCAAACTTTGTACTACATTTCTGCATGATCCATTTAGCAATTATCAATACAGCATTTGAGAAGTAATGCCACTGTGAAATTCAGTCCAGAAGAAATACACAAACAGAACATGTTTTCTTTTCCTGCTAACACAGATAATAGAATCAGACCTCCCTACATTCTAACAATACCATCATTTGCAAAAAGTTTGCAAACATGACACATAAATTAAATAATGCATTTGTCATGTAGCATTGATTTGCATAATTGTAGAAATGCAGAAATGTCTATAGCAAAAGTAAGGGAGAAATGTAATACAAATATACAAATAGTTTTCATCAGTTAATTTATTTTAACTATATATGTTAAAATGAAAGCATTATTTAAGAAATATCAACATACCTTGACAATACAACAATTTAGAAAATAGTTAAATCTCCCAAAGTCCTGCTATTCTACCAATATATAACTCTATGTTTTGAAACACTATCCCCAGTATGATACAAGGGTGTTACCTACACCATTACCTTCATATAATGCAGAGTTTGCCCTGTGAACACTTTAAGTATGCAAATAAGGTGTGAAGTCATAAGCATTCAAGAATACCAAAATCAACACTAAGTATAGGGAATATAAACATGGTATAAGGACCTAAACAAGTGCATGCTCATGCTCTAGCAATGCAAGGACAAGTCCTAAGATGTGTTATCTATTAATGGCTTGCAGGTTTTTCTGATTACCCTAGCAGCAAGAGCAGTCAGCTTTCCATTCTCCCCTCTTTTGTATACACCTAGTAAAGCTGTGTCAGGAGAAAGGACTGAAAAAACTCTGCAAGTACATTGAATAATATATAAGAGATTGACAGTGGTAATATTGTCATGCTTTCATGTCTTGCCCCACCTGGTAACATGTGTGTGCCACTTGGCAGTGCGAAAATCGCTTTCATGATTTAAGGAAAATGTAAAACAGTTAGTTTAGGCTGCCATACCTTGTGCAAATGAGCCAAGCAACATTGTGCAGCTGACAACAGTCTGGATAGTATTCAGGAAAGAAAATACATCTGACATGATCCTTTCTCTGTGGAACAAATTGTAAGTGCAGTGAGCCTATAGATGAAGTATATCTGATGCGAGGTCTGAATACACTGATATCATTCTTTTACAGATGATTGTCTGAATATATACTTCATCACATTTTGTGATACCATTTTGTTGTTGTTCAAAAATCAACTGTTGTCACTATTGCTAACAACATCTGAACATTAGTATGTCCACTGTAGCATAACATGTCACTAACTACAGATTTGATAATGCCCCGGATTTACTATTCTTCTGTGCAAGACTAGCTTAGTCCTGCATGGAAGTGGTCATCTAGGAGCAGGATGGCTGGGTGCCATGCATATTAATGAAGGTGCACTGCCTGAGCTCCTAATCTTACATGGAGAGTGCAAAAGTGCAGGGGGCATGTCAGAGAGCAGAGCTCTCAGAATATACACTCCTCTGCAATAAAGAGCAGCACAAAACCCTAAAAGAATGAGTGAGACCGCTCATAGGTGTATGAATACCTCCAGCAACATCCCCTACATGTACAGGAGCAATAGTTAATGCAAAAAATATAAAGATACTTTTTTTATGAAACAGATTAAACTTAACTGTAGATGCGAGGGTTTGTCCATTGCTTAGCTATGGTTAATGAAGCTTAAATGGCAGAAGAGGATAAAAAGCAAGATAAATGCAAATGACACAGTATAGCAATAGTATAGTGGGCAGAGCATTTGTCTTACGAGCAGTCATTACCAGTTCGAGTCCCACTGCAGCACTTTCCATTTTCCATGTCATATCACATTATGACCAATATTTTTAGATGCATAACCTACTAAATAACATATATTTGTGAACTGGAGTACTGCATTAAATGCAAATGTGAGGTGTCAGTGTCATAATGTTGCAAAGTCCACAGATAATCACATGTGCCCCATACAGTATATGCACACAGGAATCAGTGATACAAATGGAAGGAAAAATATGTAATGAATGATAACTCCATGCAGCTTCCAAATCCCCACCTTCCAAATAACCATTAGACATTACTGTCTAAATTACTGCAGTGGTAAGCGGGAGTAAGCACTAGTAAGCAAGTGTAAGCAGTAGTAAGCAGGAGTAAGCATATGTAAGCACCAGTAAGTGGGTTTAAGCCCGTTTGCACAGGGGTAAGCAATGCGCACACAGATTAAGCAATATGGAAGCTAACTCTCTGTAAGCATATTTAACCAAAGGTTGGAAGAGCTTAGCCGCGTGCAAACCCATGCAAACCGCTTACATGTGCTTAAAAGTGCCTTAATCTATCTGCATCCAACAGCCACTGTCCTGCCCTGCAACAAAATGAACAGCCTTGCAGGTCTTGAGCCCAGGACCCTATAGTCAGAGTTGTTAACCACCAAGCCATTACAGCAGTACATAAGACTGAAGTATCACCAAACAAATCCTCACTATAGTAAAATCAAACTGAACATGTGAAAGGAATCAGTATAAAGTCATATGTTCTATAACCTACTACATAACAAAAATATGTGAACTGGAGTACTGAAGTAAGCCCAGATGTGAGGTGTAATTGTAATAGAGTGTTAAAGCCCCCTATTAAACACAAGGACCCCATACAATGTACGTACACATGAATCATGGATACCAGACATATATATAAGATGTAATGAATAATAAATCAATCCCAAAAACAAATATAATGCAAAGTAAATATTAAGCAATGCTAAGCATTGCACAGGCCAGCTTAGTAGGTGTAAGCAATGTGTAGGCCAGCTAACCCAATTTGCCCAGTGATATAACCCTTTAAACAATGCCAAACTTAGGTAAGCAGGTTTGCCCATAGCTTAGTCTTTTCAAAACCGTCCAATCATGCCAAAGGGCAGTAAATCGACACTGCTTAAACCCAACAGGTGGGAATACATCTCATAACTGGTTGTAGCTTCCCCTTGCAGGCACCATGTCAGAAATGGGAGACGGAGTGAACTTTCGGGTGCAGTTCTGGGGCATCCAGGAGTCCAGAGTCATGGCAGGACTCCTTGTCAAAGACCATTAGCAGAGACTGCTGCAGGGCCAGTAATAGGGTTCCCAGTATAAAGCGGAAGCCTGGGACTGTCTCGCCTGTGACCTCTCCAGTGCCACTGGCATACCCTGAACTGGTGAGCAGATCAGGCATCACTATGCTTACATGAAGCGGTGGAAGGGGGATCTCTTGGATGAGTGGATCCAAGAGGTTAGGACGGCAGGGGATGTCCCAGTGTTGTGTAAGTATCACTCCACTACCTATTTAATAATTGCCAGCTCATGCATATTATAGATAGGTATGGCTAAATATTCCTCTTATGTCCTTCACAGTCAAGTGAGCAGGCAGTGAACCAGGAGGCCCATGGGTGTTGCTTAGAGAGGTTGCGACGCAAGGCAGGTTAGTAATACTCTTGCATGTACTGTCATAGGAAATAAATCTAAAAGTATTAGTAAGTTAATTGCCAGTAAAAAAACTCTATTGTTTAAGGCAAGTACTGCATGCATCAGAGAATATGGCAGAAGAGTCTCATATAGGTTGTATGTAAATAAATGTATAATAGCCTGACAATAAAGGTCTAACTGCTGGACTGCATGTGTTTACTTTGGTATCATATGGTAATGTAGATTTGCAGTCAGTTCATAGTGCTGTTGTATTAAGCACTGTTACCCATATGGTGCAACATAAATAAAATGTGTAGGAACATCTGTATATGACTGGTGTAATCCCCAGAAGTCATTTAGTACAACTGAGGGAGACATAGACAGAAAACAGTGAAAAGACAGACAACAAAATCCGAATAGCACACACAACTGAGACGTGAACGGTTGTATTTTGAGCACACACAACCATGGTTGAAATCCTGGGAGTGGTCATAGTCTGCATAGAGAATCATACCCCACAACTGTACAGATATGTTCAGAATGTCCAGTAAATTGGCCCATATCTGCTGCCTGTCACTCTGTCCCCCTGGGAAATCAGTGGGATGATCCCAGATGTATAGGCAGTAAACAAGAAATACAACTGATTGTCACACATCTATAACAGCAAACTGGTAAATCTAGCAACTCCCCAAACTGTTATGAGAGTAATAAGCCAAGTATGTCCCATCTACACCCCCATGTTGTCAAGCTGTGACCAGAGTATGTACAGAAACAGAGTGAGATGTATGCGCATAATAGCACTGTGGAATCTGGTACTTTGTGTGGCAGCATTCGGGTAGTGCTAACAAACATTGCTCCCACAGGTACGTCAGATACGAACACTGTGCCGAGAAATATAAGTTTGATACCCTGTACTGGTACTGTTTACTCTGGTATTGTGAGTGTTGCAGTTGCTCTGAATAATAAGATATCACTGACCACTGTCACCCACACTGTGTTACATAATAATACTGTCTAGGAAATCCTGTATAAGAATGTTGTAAGTTACTAAAGGTTGAAGAGGGCAATAGTCTACATATGTCCTGGTTCACCTGCATGTGGTCAAGACATGGCCAGAGTCTGTGCAAAAAGGGATGGACAGGTATGTGCATAACATCAACCTGGAATCTGGGAGTATGTGTAGAAACAGTTAGCGTTAACAAACAATTTCTCCACAGGTATACCAAATAAGAGGTTTATACTAAAATCAGTCCCTGTATATAGTTGTTGACAGCCATATCACTGTCCAAACTAAGGCAATAGGGTAGTGTAGTAATACTTGTAAGGTACAGATAACAGCACTAACTAGGAAAGTAATGTGCACTACAGGAATATACTAGTTGTCAATTGATATCTTTCTCTCCCCCACACCATATCTCCAACAATACACTAAATACCCACCTCAACTAGTATGTGATGACTCCACTGTAATGTTGGGACATATGTCCTATTGTCTGATTGTTTAAATCTGCTTCTATGCATGTGCTATGTTGAAATACTCCAACATTGGTGGCATGGCACCATCAATGTACCTGCATGCTGTTGTTATTACCACTGTGGTCCCATATATGCATGCGTTCTATTTGCTATGCAACTGTTCTACATCTGGTGTCTGGGTTAATGGGAATATCTATGCATGCTGTTATACCTAATCCTGAAATGTGCTGACTATTACTAACTCACATATATTGTTAAACCATAAACACCATAGCACGTTTGGGAAGGCTGGTCCCGGCTGACCCACCTGTCCTACCTCAGCTGGCCATGGCACTGGGCACCAGAACATCTGCGGCCCAACCAGGGGCATCCTCAACTGTTGACCCTGCACCACCTTTGGGTGGAACCATCTCAGGGGATGGGGCTCGCCCCCCTGGGAGTGGGCACAGACAGGAACCTCTCACCCATCACCAGGTCTGGGTCATGTTGTGTAGCGAGCTCCGCAGGGAGGTCAGAGATCTGCTACGCCAGCTTGAGGGCCACATATCGTGACTAGAGGGTCGGAGTGGCTCTCCGACTTAGCCCCTAGCCGAGCCACCTTCGGGGCTGTGAAGGTGCAGTGGTGACTGCCCATGGGTGGGGACCGCAGTCTCACTGTTTCCACTAGGGGGCTCATGGGCTTCCAATTTCCCAACACCCCTCCCCATCAAGGTGTTTACCCTCCACATGTGTCATATACTGCCCATGTATGCATCTTGTTTGTCTTGTCTGTTAACCTACCAGACCTACCTTCCCAAATATACCTACTATACCTACTATCCCTTTTCAACATCCCACTCTCAACTGGAAAAAAAAGGGCAATCTGTTCCCCAAAAAATATTGCCCCATACATAGCTGTCCATTTTGCACACGTGTCCACTGGTCACATGTAATCTGGTCTAATTGGCATCACAACATATTATTGTTGCCCTCATCCCCTCACTCAGGGGTTTGAGTGTCCAAATCAACCTCCAAATTCAGTGTATATGCACAGCTGTTGCTACAGAAGAAATGGGCAGCTATGGACCTTCACTACACCCTTCTGCACATCCCTAGCTATTTTCCCTACTGTCTTTCCCTCTTTGTGTCCCTTTTTCACCACTTTCATATCAACCCCTTTTTTTTTCTTTTAAAGAAATTAGCGCGGGGGTAAGTGGGAGTAAGCACTTTTAATCAGCAGTAAGTGGGTCTAAGCCTGTTTGTGCAAGGGTAAGCAATGCCTACACAGGTTAAGCAATTGAGAAGCTAAATCAACATAATAAACTGTAACCGGACGTTAGCAGTGCTTATCTCCGTGCAAACTCAGTTACAACTGCTTAAAACTGCCTTAAATACTCTGTAACCAATGGCCCTTGTTCTGCCCAGCAGCAAAATAAACAGCCTTTGCAAGGCTCGAACCCAGGACCCTGCACATCATAACCAAAGTGATTTACCACTAAATCATGTCAGATATAAATAACACTGATGTTTTCACAAACATATCATCCAGCCCAGTCATTCAACAGTACAGGAAATGTATTTAAACGTGTAGATGTATGAGTGTGTGTATACATATTAATATCTAAATAAATATAACATATCTATATATGTAGATATATATATATATATATATATATATATATATATATATATATATATATATATATATATATATATATATAAATATAGGTATATACAGACATACATCTATAGATATAAAAGAGAACATAACAGAAACATATATGTCCACATGCACTGTTAATGAGGGTGAGGGGCCCCAAACAACATACGTCTTGTACGTATATATATCCCTCCACAGCCAAAGTTGTCTGCCCTGCAATCAACATTCCTAAGATACATATATATATATATATATATATATATATATATATATATATATATATATATATATATATATATATATATGTGTGTGTAACTACACATACACACACAGAGATATGTATAGGAAGATACATATGTAGAAGGTGCACACTATATGGAACAACCACTATGCCTACAGTTGCCACCTTACCAACTGGACACTATGAACCACCCATACAAATGATAATGGTTGCCTGCAACATATACCCACAGAGAGGTCAAAGGATATAACACCACACACAGGTTTGCATTCATGGGAGAGCTTTATTTGTGTACTATTACAGTTGTATATGCCATGTCATATAGCTGTTTAGACTCTGACATACAGATACACAGAGTAATGCAACTGTGAAACAGTTATCTTAATACAGTAGTCTGGAAAGGTTTACATATGTTGCTGTCCAGGCCGAGGCCTTCAAGTAGTACAATAGTAAAGACAGACTGGGCCACAGGATACCAATCAATCAACAGCAAGTAATACAGATGTGTAGTCCAGCAGCCTATATCTACACTCTGTGCACAGTCCCTAGGGGGTAAAGACCTCAGTTGACACAATGGGATGTATCTGTTACATAACAAGGCATAACTGACACCATCACAATCACACTGACAAACAGAACAGTCTGTATGGCAGGAAGCAGTAGGCCTGCATTTAAGCAAGGTGAATTGTATGGTAATGTACATTCAGTTACATTAAGGCAGCTTACCCCTGATACCCCCACATGTTCTAAAAGTCTAGGTTAGTTATGGTGCATCTCCCCATAGACTGAATAATACAGGGCCATATACCACTGTTACATACACTGGCCTCTGGAGTGTGTAAGGGCACACATGTATTGTGTAGATGAAGCCCACACATATATGGACCCAACTCCACAATATGTGAGGGGGCCACAGCAAAAGAAGACTGATGGCAGGAATGACAGCATGACATACAGCCCACTGCATAACAACCCCTGGCAGCATGTCATATGTACAAAGCCTGGTATGTAGATGGAGGATATAGGCTGGAACACAGGTCCATGTGTGAAATACTGTTGTCACACACTAAGCAAGTTACTGGTGTTACAGGATAGTCTGTAACATAACCTTAGTCAGGAATATGAAGTTAGAGACAGGAATGGATGCAGTCATGTACTGATAGCACTCAACACACACACTGACAGTGATATATCTGGCACAAGACCTGTGTGGTGGACAGGCAAAACATAATAGGCACACCTCTGGCCATCAAGTGGATAGACCCACAGTTGAGAGCTATGCAGACAAACTACATTCCAAGTTAAACTAGTATGTACACACACACACACCCTGTAACACCGGTGCTATACAATGCACACAGCATCACCACTCACACTCTGTCTGTAGGTCTGGAACCTCATACAAATATGTAGCTGGCCTGAGTGTGCAGGTTCTCCTGAAAGTGGTATTGCTACATGCTGTCTGTAATACTGCTGCCCACACACAGGAAGGATGACCACCATACAGGAAAGGTAAAGGGACCACACCCACTTGATGTAGGGATTTTTAGTAGTTGGTTGCCATGACAGTGGTAATTGGAAGTACTACAAACATTGCTGCATGCAGGTAGCAAGTGGAGGGCACTGATTTATGCAGAGGCCATCACCTGATCATGTGCATCACCTACAAAAGCCATGCTGCAATCTATTCAAAGCAGCTCAATTCATTTACTGGAGGGAGACTGAGATAGAGAGAGACAGAGTGCATGAAAGGCAAAAGCAAACACAAAAAAAAGAAAACATCCAGCAAAATATCCAGAAAAGACATCATTCTCATGTATATATGCATGTAAAATGACTATAGTACTTGGCCCATAATAATGGGATAGATGATGTTGAATGAGTGATATGTGCCATCCGGTGCTGTTGTAATGATGTTCAGCTGAACAACTGCTAAGGACAATAGAGTCTGTCCCTGTGGGTAGTGTGCCATACCCGTCAACTGTGCAGAGCAGCACTGACTGATAAGATGTAAGCCATCATAGTGTTTGTTGTGTAATGTGAAGCATGTATATTACTGTGGCCAATAGCTGGTGTGGGAAATAATGCCATAATGTTGGACACATGGGTTCCACAGCCCACCTCTTGCAGGATACTCAGGTTAACCTGTATTGCAGCATGCAGGAATGCCATAAGTGTGTAATAGGGTTACCTGCAATCTGGCTATACAGATACCCCTCTAATGTCAGGCTGTGCCCATATGTGGCACCTGTCTGTGTTGTAGCAAGGCAGAACAGTGCAGCTGTGCAGGAAGGTGTTGTGAGATTGTGGACCTGATGTCTGAATGTACCCCATATATAGGTATGCATATGTATGTATATATATATATATATATATATATATATATATATATATATATATATATATATATATATATATATATATAAATCAAAACACGCACACATATATATATATATATATATATATATATATATATATATACATATACATCATATATATCTACACATATATAGATATATACCCATATGCTCATGTCTACATATATACAAACACAAACATATATGTATGTAAATACATGTCCCCTATATTACCACCACAGTGCTGCATGCTATGTGTGAGGGAAGAGCACACATAGCAATACACAATATCTACAGCTGTCAGTGTGTGCAACATGGACGGGTATGTCACATGTAAACTCCTTTTTGGGACCACATTGCCTTGCCTGTGAAGTATGGAATGGGAATATTGGGAAGTATGGCAGGTATGGTTGTGGAGGTGGTCAGGGTTGGTAGATATAGAGGACAGCTTACAGGGGTGGTATGTGACACATGGTGGGTAAACACCCTGGATGATGTATGTGGTCGGTGGTGTGGAAGCCCCATGGGCCCAATATGGGCACAGTGGGAACAAGTCCCCCCACTGCTACTCACAACAGCAGTCCATGTCCCGAAGGTGCCTGGCCTGGAGGCTGAGCAGGAGGAGGATCTGGGCCCTATGAATGTGTACTGGGTTCCTCAAGGTGATGTAGCATATCCCACATATGTCTGTGGAGCTCATTATGGAATAGACTCTGGACTTGACCACGGGAGACAAGATCATGTTTGTGTGTGACCCCGGGGGGGGTGGGACAAAATCCCCTGAGTTGGTTCCAGCTGAAGGTATTGCTGGACCTGTACATGAGGAGGCCCCAGGGTGGGTCACACATGTGATGTGGGCTGGTAATATGGGCAGATGAGTTTGGAGAGGTGGTTCTGCTGGCCAATAGTACATATACGTGCTATTGTGTCACTGTTATAGAACATATCTGGGTAGTAATAGTCTACACAATCCCAGAACATGTCCAACAGCTTGCATAGATATCTCAAATAACACAGAATGCCAGATGTGCAGCAACCACATAGCAAGCATACCACTGGTATATATGTAACCAATCTGATCCTAACAATAGCATGCAGGTGAATAGTCTGTAACAGGCCAGCAATGATAGTGTCCACACACTGAGCATGGATACATACACATTGCACAAGGTGTGGTACAATATAATATCTGCCCCACTGGTAGTTAAGCTGTAGCCATACCTATTGAGTTGTGTGTACAGTTTGTATTCACTGATATGGTGGGGGGGGTGACAGTGATGTGTATTACAAACTGTGGAAACCTTGCTGCATGACTTGCTCACACCTGTGTCCATCTTTATGTCTTTCAGGCAAGATGTCACATGAAAGGCTTCTGGCCTACTCAGCTGCCGAGAATGACATTGTGGTAAGCCACCTAATACAGCACTACCCTGTCTTGTTTGAATGGGCCGACCATGATCAGCAGGAGCGGCCCGCCCTGTGGAACGACTTAGTCCACAGGGTCAATGATGTCGGACTGCACAACCACAGTTATGAGCAGGTCCAGCATCATTGTTCTGACCTGCTTTGCAATGCCTGTTTGTGTGCTGCTGCAGTCTAGGGGGATCACCTCTCAACAAGGGGGGGACATGCCATCCATCTCCTCCTGGCATGTGTGGAGGAGCTCCTGGCCAGCCTTGTGGCACCTGCCCATCTGCATAGCCACCAACTGCCGGACACCTTTGTGGAGGTGGGTGCTACCCAAAAACCAGCCAAGGAGCATGCAGGTAAGGCCACAGGGCACATTAGTAGACCACTGTTGTATATAAATACACATCTGTACAGGTAGATCATGCATATCTGACATGTCATAGATATAGTTTGTTGCTGCATAGTAGTGATAAACAGATGTGCATATGTGGTAGTATTGTGGACATGTACTGTTGATGTATTGTAATGCTGCACACACCCTTTAGCAATGCCACAGGTGTGGCCACTGACTTTGCATCACTCACCCTCTTATGTAGGTCCCTCTGGTATACCACCAAGGCAGCAGCCTGGAGCTGGTGAGTATGGTTTATGTAGATGCTTGCCAATACATGGGGCATGTAATGGCTATGGTATATTCCATGCACACATCTAACACACCTACCCAGAATGCATGCTGTACATGTGCACATATTGTTGATGTTAAATGCATGGCATCACACTGGTGACATGATGGGGTATTGAAAGGGTATGTCAGACACCTGCAAGATAACTAATATCCTGTCATTGCGGAATGTGTCCACAGGGAGTAACATAATGGTGGGAGACATGGCCTACAGTAGGAACGCAGCTGGAACAACACCCATATGCAGTGCAACACCAGTGTATATACCTGTAGGACAATGGCAACTGTAGCAGAGTTACACTATGGCATAACTTATTACTGTGGTCCACACTATTTATTTATTTTTATTTTACATTTGTTAACCGTGAGAGTCCGACTGGATTTTGGTCCATTTTCAGCGGAGGCCCGGGGAGAAAAGCTCCATAGATGCATACATACAGACAGAGTAAAGACAGTTACATACTTTGACAAGTATATACTTTGTGCAGAAACACTTACAAAAACTATTCTAGATATGCCAGAATATATAGCAGATTTAAGAAATTATAGACTTTTATGCATAAACACAGTAATTTTAGTAATACACAGCTGTGCACGTTCTCCTTTAGTTCAGTAGTACAATCACTAATTTATCAACTGGAACAGCTGAAGTATCAAAGTTATGGTAACTAATTATCAGCTGGGACTAGGCTGTAACATGTGGTGTTCAGTGTATGGGACACTGCAAACTGACACATATGTGTAGGCCTTACATGTCAAGCATCTGCAAAAAGGCTGAAGGTGGGGGGGTGTCAGCATGACACACCAGTGCACTGCAGCAGGGATCCTAAGGATGCTAAGAATGGCTGTATTTGCACATAGTCAAGTTCACGAACTGTCGCAGATGTAAACCTACCCCCACAGCAATAGTGATGGCAGTGTGTGAACACCAAGGGATGTGCACGTGAGTAGACTTTGCAATCATGAAGATTAGGGGGACATGTGTAGGGCAGACTGAACATACACTGGCAAATGCAGATGGGCATTGCTAGTATACCCCTGCCAGGAGTACTGCTTGCTGTAGTACACATAACAATAGGTGCAACAAACCATCATGATAAGGTGGTGCACTCATATTCCCACACGGAGTGTATGCATTGCAGTCAGCATCTGCACATCTAACACATTCTGTAGACACTGCATGTGAAAGTACAGGACATATGTCACATCTTGGGCTCATATACTGTTAATATATGTGGTGATGTGGTCCCATGGCAGATTAAGGAAGGGTGTGTCATATCAATAAGGGTGTGTACACCCCCCCCATAGCCACTATATGCTCTGGTGGTTGTCAGTGTAATAGTATTGGATTGGTCATACATAGTCCACTGATGTTGAGAGCTGTAAATCAGACATCAGGCATTCACAAATGACATCTGTCCTCATATCATCCCAGGTATGTGTTGCTGAAAAACATAGGGTCTGTGAGCATTAAAGTTGACATAACTGACACAGTACTACACATTCAGCAATGGGTTGTTCACCTGTGAGGTGTGGTGCACAGTACATGGCAGGGTGCAGAACAGGTGCACAGCAATACTGTTTACATGGGTGCAGTGGTATCCAGGGGAAGGGGCATCACCTAGTGACACAGTGCATGCATCACACACATGTATACTGTTGCTAGCATGGATTGACTATAGCTGGACTGCACGCTGGTGTGTATCATATGTTATGCATGTTGACAGATGGGTAATAGGAGGACTGTGTGTTCTATCATTGTGCAACCTCACCTGTATGGGTGTGTGTGCATCCTGGTGGGTAGTTAGTTTGTTTGTAGGGTCACAGGTGAAGTGGAGGGAGGTTGATGCATGTAAGATGCATGTGTGTGTGTTTGTGTGGGTGGTCATGTATGCAAATATGTGATTGTGGGGTTGTTCATACAGCAGTACCTCCCTTTGGGATCGTACAGTACATGAACATGACCTGCCACATGACACACCAGGAATACTTGGCATGTATGTAATTACAGGACAGCTGATAGTATAATAAGGTCTGTAGCATGGAACAGTCATTGAGAGGGAAGGTAGACACCAGGTATACCCTTAATATCATATTCAGCAGAGAGGTGACTGGCAACCTACATGTGCAGCACTATAGATGCACTGGGGAATTACTAGTCATCACCAAGGAGGGCATCCATATATTACAGTTGTCACATGATAGGCTGATTGAGCAGCATATCTGGCATGTACTGAGCAATACATACACATGACACTCCAGTGCATGATATTATTAAGTGAACATAGTAGCCCCCACATATGGGGCCATGCTCATTCTGTCTGGAAATACACAGGGTGAACACTGAATGACAGTAGTGAGGCCATGTAAAACCACTCCACTCAGGTCAGGCACTTAATGAAGTAACAGGTCTTGTGTTGTGCTCACTTGTCTAGGCATTCAGAGGACTGATAAGTTAATGAGTGGTATCAATGAGTGTATGTTACCAAGTGTGATGCATGATGGGGAATGCATGGGAATATACGTGGGACTGTCTGTAAAGTCATGGACAGGTAGGTATTAAGGTGGTGTGTGTGTCTGTGTGTGTGTGTGTGTGTGTGTGTGTGTGTGTGTGTGTGTGTGTGTGTGTGTGTGTGTGTGTGTATACTGTTATGCAATGTTGTACAGGTCTTAAAGTGCATTTATTGTTTTCCCCCACAGGTGGTGAGGTGGGTCAGGCTCCCTCCTGCATGCAATCAGATGTTGTTGTCCATACAGACACCGAAGATGATGATAGTACTGTTGAGACACAGGTGGGGTTGTCAGGGGCCAAAATAGCACCATTATTTAACATCCTCCTTTTAGCCTCCCCAACCCCCGCACACAGTTTCAGTGCCTATACATACCCCATCACCAGTGGCCATAGCGGAGGGACAGCTGGTATTTGGTGACAGTGCACAGGAAAGTGGGGTAACCATGCCTGCTGTGTCTGGTTGCAGCAGGCGTAACGGGATGTCTGGCAGGGCACCACATAGGCAAATATCACAGGGTGCTTGTGGTAGGGCCACTGGTCATCATGCCCCTGGCAGACGTGACACAGCTGGTACCAACAGGCACATGTTTCAGGCTGTCATGGCAGTGCAGGCACTTATGGAACATTACACCAGACAGGGCCTGAGGCTGCAGAGGGCTGCTCTCACATCTGCAAGTGACAACTCCCGTGAACTGTCTGGTGCCATCCGTGCATTAACTGAGCTCATGGATAGATGGTATAATGTGATGATGGCTCTCATCGACCATGGTCTGTCCGTGCTGGAACGTGTGTTGGGAGTGTGGGCATGATCGGATGGATGTAAGCCAGTAATGCCAACAGCTAGCAGTCAACGTGGACATGCTAGGAAACCAAAGGGCTCCTGTAGTGGCAGTACCAGCACAGGCACTGCAAGGGGGGCGCTGTGCACACCACACCACAGCAGGCCACAAGCACGTGGTTCTGGCCAGTCCCAGGAGGGACCTGGTTCCAGCGGACATTTGCCATTGTCAGGTGAGAGTAGCACATCGAGGCCTGTACCTGGACGTGCCCATGGAACCCCTGGCAGGCACAGTCCATGTGTACATGGCCAGAGGCAGTGAACTGCTCATCCTGCCAGGTATGGTCTTCAGCTGTCCATAAACACCTGTGTAGGGCAGCCACATGGCAGAGCTGTGTGCATGCATACCCACACACAATACAAACACACCTAGGGCAACCCCATACCTACACAAATCACATCACCACACCTAGTTCACCTCATTACACCCCTCATCCACACACATGGTGTCAAATGTATGGCCCACCCTTGGTCTCTGTTATATCAACAATATATCCTGTGCATATGATGATACATGTGCCACATCCCTATCATCCATACCATCGATGCAGGGACAGGCTAATATGGTTCTGATGCACAGAGTTCTGTACTACAATGTACCACACTACTGCAGTGTAAAATGTTATAAGGAGTAAAGTGTAATGCATATATGTCAGGTAGTGTAGCCATCCAGCAATGATGCATTATAGCTGTTAGTATCACCAGTTGATTCTGGCCTCTATAATGTTATCCATTTGTGTTGTAGGTGTACATGTGTCAGCACGAGAATGGTCTGCAGTCATATTCCCAAACGGGGTATGGCACTGTGGTGACACCATGGCTGTGACATATCTGGTGCACAGTTGAACACATGTCACAGGTTTGTATAACAGTTATTGCCTGTGCCACATAGACAGGTGACCCACTGGGAAGTGTATACTCTGCAAACTGATGTAGAGCCATCCAAATACATACACACTCTTACTTGGCAACACTGGGACTAGACCCCTACATAGGTATGTAGTGATACTGAAGTGCGTCTTTCATTGCACACACTACACAGCTTTTAGGGTGAGGTGTGTTCCAGGTTACATGTTACATGCAGAACATCCCCAGACATGTACATTATGCTAATGGGGGATGTAATTGGTGTATATTGATGATGCATAGTGTGACATACTTTCATATACACATTAACAGACACATAACAGGCAGACACACATCTGAGAGACCTGGGCCTATTGTTGCTACCTAACTTGACCGTGTGTTCAATGTGTTATAGGTAGGCTGCACACAACACATGCATAGCTGGCCTGGATTGTGGTATCAGTTACCTATATGGTTGATGGTGACAGTGAAAGCCATAACTGGTGCATGGGATATATGCCGAGTGTACCTTGGTGTAATGACAGTGTACACACAACCCACATCCTCCAGTGGATGTTGTACTCCCTGAAACCCATCATGACACTCTGACATACCCACCATCACACATTGGCCATTACTGCGATACAACCCATTGCAAATCCCAACAGTGGTACTACAGGGATATGCATCTAATGCACATGCCATATGCATAGTAGGGTTTTGCATTGTCATGCCTCACCTATGGGCAGCAGCAACACTATCTGTACTACTGTGTGGCAATGGGTATTGTAATGGGAGTATGTGGCCTCGGAATGCTGTACCCTACAGATATATGGACATACACACATACACACACTTGCCAGAACATAATGGGTATCCCATGCCTATCAACCCATTTGTACAACACTGTTGTGCTGGTACTGCAAGGCTCGTGTAGCCAGTATGGAGAGGATCTTAACAGGGTACATGTAATGCCCCATACAGCATCAGCCACAACTGACTATGGCAATGGGTGCTGTGGTGGTTGTGAAGGCTCCCATGGAATTCTCAAGTACTGGTGTGCTAACACATAGACACTGCTATACTCAGTCATGCACAAGCCACATGTATCAGTACTGGGGTGCATCACTGCAAGTGGTTATAGCTGTGTACCTAGCTATTGTCCAAGGAGAGATGAGTTGTGTAGGTGTTGTGTGTCCAGTGGTATCCTGCCACCTACCATGTGTCAGCAGGCAATCTATCGACAGACACTACTGTTGTGCCCCTCAGGGTGAGAGGGACATGCATCAGCCAATCCTCCAGGTGCCTACTGCACATGGCCACTGAGGTGATCAAGTTGACTTGTATTCAACATGCATTACAGCACATGGGTAGTGTCTGTGATAGAAACCTGTACACAAGCAAGTTTTGTTGACTGTGGTAGTGTAGTGGAGGTACCTGTGGCATGTGGTGTGTACAGGGTGTTATCACCTATATGTGCCAGTTCTTACACAGCTGAGTAGACATGTCACTGTCAATCAAGCTTAGGTTGCCTGTACATATCCCAGCTGGATATCTGCCATCTGCACATCTGTACAGGGACTGACAGTCATCAGCTTGGCAAGTAGCTATGCAGTAGGATGAATGTGTTGACAGATAGACATTTGAAAACAATATGTATGCCATAACTACACGTCAGAAGCCCTCACTAATGTGCTGTACAGATGGTAGTCTACAGTTACATTCCATATGTCGGATCATTACCCAGTAGGGGTTATATACTGTGACACAGCTCACACACCAGGGATACAACAGAGAGGCCTCAGAGTCCAGCTATGCCTGCAGGTGTGCCTTTTGTCAGTACTACATTTAGCACTCTAATCTTGCATGGGTAAGCACTGTCAACAGTACTGCTGCCATGATACACTACATGCCAGTGTGACAGCATGTACACTGGGCTACTACTCCTGTATGTAAAACATTCACATGGATAACAGTGCTGTAGACGCCTCATATACATCTTTGTCCCACACATGACACTCACACCACTTGCTACTGTAATGACAGCACATAGGCACAGTCATTACCCTGCTATGTTACCAGACTGGGTGGTGTGAACTGGTTATCAGGGCTAAGCCATGCTTAGCAGGTATCAAAATTGCTGCAATATAACAGCTAAGCTGATTTGTGCACTAGTAAGTGAAGCCTACACTGTGTAAGCGCTTCATGCAAACCCCTGCAAACATGCTTAAAGCTGCTCAAAACTGCCTTAACCACTCTGTATCTGACAGCCCTTGTTCTGCTCTGCCAGCAACAAAATGAACTGCCCTTGCAGATGTTGAACCCAAGACCCTGTACACTATAGTCACAACACTTAACCACTACACCATGACCACTGTGAAGACAGCTGTTGTTTTTCCAATATATCTGTCAGTACACATATTGATTAGTATTGAACAATTGCCTTTACTTCCACAATTGTGTAGTACTTGTTATTAATATGACTGTTGTATCACATATGTTGTTTTATCATAATGTACACATAGCAGATAAATACAGTGAGATATATCTGGGAGGGTATACACAACCGTGAGGTTTACAAATGACAGGACATATATATATATATATATATATATATATATATATATATATATATATATATATATATATATTAGGCTGATATATGTCTGCATGCACATACACATGTATATTCATGCATATGTCTGTATACACATCTTCTTTGTATGTATGCGTGTGTGTGTATGTATATATATATATATATATATATATATATATATATATATATATATAATATATATATATATATATATATATACATATATATATATATATATTGCATGTATGTGTATATATATATAGATATATATATATATATATATATATATACACACATATATATATATATATATATATATATATATTATATATATATATATATATATATATATATATATATATATATATATACATGTAGCTATATATGTATGCACATCCTTTGTGTACAGATATGCCTATTTATGTAGATATATATGTAGATATCTGTAACTATATGTACATATCTATTCTGATATACCTATTACTGTCAATATATATGTAGATATCTATAAGTATATGTGCATATGTATCTCTACCTGTATATGTGTAGACATATATTACTGTGTATATGTATATATCTGAGTGTTCATATGTATATATTTGTACATATACATATCCCACTATGTATGTCGATATGTATATGTGTATATATCTATATAGATATATGGACAATTATATATACATATATTTTCACCATATGTCCTGAACATGGAGTTGTGCCCTACCTCTGCCCCAATAGTCCCAACCTCTTAGTGCAAGGGAATGTCAGGTATGTATTGCAGGTATATATGTAGACTATTGCTACTGTAATAGGGGTTGTCTTCACAGACATGTTGTGTGTGGGAGGCCACATCTGCTTTTAACATGTGTGCCACTGGCTACTGAAAGACATCCTAAGGACATCATAGTACAGTACCACTGCTAGCACAGTAATGATCCTATGGACTACAGCAGAGATATGGCCAATGAATGTGAATAGTCTGACACACTCTGGTCAGTCCAGAGGTATGCACATAACCCTTTAGTGCAAGACATGTGGACCAAGCCTGACAATTTGGATAACAGCCATGTAGATGGGTATATCACATAAATACCAGTATACATTTGCCCCCATAGGTTATGCATTCATACATCCCTGTCTGTCCCAACACATAATAACTGCTGGTACAGAGGTGCCATGGCCACATACAAACCACTAGTTAGTGACATACATCTGTACAGCATCCCACTGCTTTGTCTGACATACATGGCTGTTATGGTGGCCTGGCAGCAGTACATCTGGCAAGTATCTGGACGTAACATCACACTGGGTAAGTACACTAAGCTGCTAGGCATGTAACAAAGCACTGGGCAGGCTACAGGCAGACTGCCACAACAGTGGCATACATTTCTTATGGGGGAATACACATATACCTGCATATATAGTAGGTTCTACAGGCATGTCACAGCACAGAGTAACAGACACCTGTGTGAAAGTGCATAACCACAAACAATGTGAACACCGCCTCAGCCACATATGGTAAGCTAGCATAATATTAATGTATATGGACTATCTGATTAACACCATCCTCATATGTGCCACTTACACAGTAACCCTATATATACTGGGCCACTACACAGTGTGGTCCAATGCCTGTCTGTGGTATGGGACATGTGTGTATTTGGCCCTACAAACATGTAAACTGATACACACACCCTGTTAAACCATTACTCCAAATGCAGTATAGCAACACTTACATTCTGTAGTCATGTCAGGCGCATCCCCCTCCTGTGTGTTTGCCTGTTTCCACAGTGTCTGTTGTTAGTGGTAAATCCCCAATCCATCTGTGATGCTGTTTGCCAAACACCAGATCTAGGTCCTGCTCACAGTGTCTGAATAGTCCCAACACCAACATGATGTTCCTAGATATTGGAGTGTGTTTCCATGCAATTGGCTATGGGAATGTCACCACAGCTGTTCCACATGCAATCAGTTAGTGGAGGGCTGCAATTCATGCAGATGCCATCAGCTGATCATGCGCATCACTTACAGAACACATGCTGCTGCCTAAGCAAAGCAGGTGTAGTTCTCCACATCCACCAGAGAGGGAGTGAGAGAGGCAGACAGAGCCAAAGATAAGTCAGGGATGGGGCGGGAGAGTAAAACCTAAGCATGTTTGTGGCACACACCTACCAGTACAGGGTATCAAACCCCTGACTGACTATGTAATGCAATCACAAGTCTATGCAGTTATTGGATGTGTCACATAGCTTACATGTTGAGGAGCTCTCCAAACGTATATGTGATGGAGAGTGACATCTGCAACAGTGATATGGTAGCGATACGATAGGTGTAGTACATGTGTCTGTCCACCTGAACAGGTGTCAGCATCAACACAGCCACACTTTGTCAGGGACTCACACACATTGACATGCTTGGCAGGGTCAGGAATACACTTTCTCACTAGTTAGTTTGCCACAATACTGTAATGTGCAGGTATCACATGCACCACAGGGGTTATCCGGAGGTTATATGGGGAAAGGGTATGTGGAGGTGTCTGACATCATACAGCATGCTTCATTATGCCAATGCGGGTTGTAGTGAGTGAGAATGTGGTCAAAAGCATCATACACCACACACACAGACACAGGGTGTCAGTACTGACATGCATGCATGCATTGCTTCATGGGTGTGTGTTGACTGGGCGGCCAGAAGGCTATACAAGGCCAGATGAAGGTTATACCTTGGCATCAGGCCATGTGACAATGGTCGACAGTGTGGCTCAGGGGTGTAGTGTCTGGATTGGCCCACACAGGTGGGTGTTGTATTCACTATCCAGTCACCTGGGTAACTATTGTGTGTGACCATTGCTGTTCAATGCTTGCCATGTATGTGTTCTTTAGTCCATGACATGGACACTGTCTGGGATGTACACACGTCCCACATGCATGTACAGTGACATGTGGAACTGTACCTGGGGTGTCTGGCCCATGTTATGTACACAGATTGTTATAATCAGATGTGCCTGTCCTTGCCTCATGTGCTGGGAACAGGTAATGGACAGCAGGTTGACCCTGTACCTACATTGATAGCATGATACAGATATTCCCTGGTGTCTGTGGCATCTGTCCATACAGGGCATGTGTATAAGGCATGGTATGTCCTTTGTGGGTTACATTTGATGACACTAAAGGTGTTGAAGGCATCCAATGGGGAGCATAGTGAAGGCATACTGTCTGCATGTACATGCATATTTTACTGATGGACAGGGTGCCATGCCCTATGTTGTCCACTACAATCACACCATGGTTACTATCTGTGAGCAATATGCAGTGTACTACCAACATAGCAGTTGTTGCCTAGGCAAGTGTGTTTGTGTATGAGACATGCTTTGAGAGTGTTCTCTGTGTAATACAAGGGTTGCTAACTTTGTTCACCATGCCTTGATGTCACATGTGAGGGTATGGATTGCCAACCCAGCCTCTCTGCTATTTCACATCTGCTATCCTTGTAAGGTGGACATTGTGACATATAATAGGGCCACCATATAAGAAATTTGTAAACCTTGCTCTACAATGAGCCAAGTTGTTACACATTCACAGCCACCTCTACATATGATACAAATGGCAAACAGATACTCACACACACACACAGACACATATACCTGCTATATCTGGGATTAGAACTCTTACCTAAGTAGTTTATTAAACTACAACATTACGCATAGGATGCACCATGGGGATTACAGGAGTACTCTTTCCCCATAGGTGTAGTTCACAGAAAATTACATCAGCAGGCTTGCCAAAGTAGGGCATTTGAATTGTAGTGAGTGTGACTAGCCTAAAAAGCATTGCTCTCTACACAAAGATAGAAACACACACAAACATCCAACACTTGCCATATATGGGAATATAGCCCCTACCAAAGTACTATATCACATTATGGCATTACACTGTTGTAGGATGCACCACAGAGATTACTGGGCTCCACCTTTCCCAAAGGTGTATTTCACAGTAAATGACAACAGCCTTGCCAAAGTGGGGCATTTGAATTGTAGTGTGTGTGACTAGCCTAAAAACCATTGCTCCCTACACAGACAGCGACACACACAGTCGCCATGTCTGGAATTAGAACTTCTACCTAACTAGTTTATTACACTACAGCATTACGCCGTTATAGGATGCACCATGGAGATTACTGGGCTACACTTATCCCAAAGGTGTATTTCACCAAAGTAGGGCATATGAAAGTGTGACTAGCCTAAAATGCATTGCTTTCTACACAGAGACACACACACACAGTCACCATGTTTGGGATTAGAACTCCTACCTAACTAGTTTAGCACACTCCAGCATTACCCAGTTATAGGACGTGCTACGGAGATTACTCATAGATCATAGTTCATAGTTCATAGATTATTACTAGGATAACTGACCTTTTGGGCCATTTGAAGCCTAGCCAGTTACCCCATGTGAAAATCAAACCCTGCGCCTTGTGTCTTTAAGGTAAGCATCTTAAGCATTATGCCATCCTGGCACTTGGATTACACATTTCCTAAAGGTGTATTTCACAGTGAATGACATCAGCAGCCTTGCCAAATTAGGGCATTTGAATTGTATTGAGTGTGACTAGCCTAAAAAAACATTGCTCTCTACACAGACAAAGACCCCCCACACACACACACACACACACACACACACACACACACACACACACACACACACAATTGTCATGTCTAGGGTTAGAACTCCTACCTAACTAGCGTAGCACACTACAGCCTTATGCAGTAATAGGATGCGCCACAGAAATTACTGGGTTGCACCTTTCCCAAATATGTATTCCACAGTCAATGACATCAGCAGCCTTGCCAAAGTAGGGTGTTTGAATTGTAGTGAGTGTGACTAGCCTAAAAAACATTGCTCCCTAGACAGGCAGACACACACACACAGACACACACACACACACACACACACACACACACACACACACACACACACACACACACACACACACACACATGTGCACACACACACACACACACACACACACACACACACACACACACACACACACACACACACACACACACACACACGCATGCACACACACTTGTATGGCTGGGATTAGAACTCTTACCTAACTAGTTTATCACACTACAGCATTACACAGTTTTAGGACACACCACAGAGATTATTGGGCTACTCTATTCCCAAAGATGTATTTCAAAGTGGATGACATAAGCAGGCTTGTCATAATAGGCCTATGGGGAGGGCAGTTTGTGTGCATAGGCCATAACCCATTCATCTAGAGGTTGACACACCACATGCAGGCACACGCAGGGTTATATTCCGCAGGTATGTGTATACAGCTGCTAGATTACTACTGCTAGTATTATCAGTAATGTTGTACAACTAGCACTTGCACCACATAGTCTGTAATGCTGATGGATGCCAGTGGCTAATTTCTACAGTGAGTGACATTTACATATCATGTGGTTGTAGCCATTTGGCTGTGTGCTGTGTGGGACAGGCCTCATGATGGATGGCTCTTTGTCACAGTCACTCTCTTCCACACATCTATGTATGTCTACTTTTGGCATATTATAGTGGTTTGTCCTTGGATATATGTCTGTATTCCTATCCAATGTGTGTGCAAAGCATGACTGGTGCATACTGAAGAGTGTATACACTAAAATTTGCAACTGTCAGATATATATGATACACTGATGTTTGCAGACATGGGCTTTATTGGTTTAAGTGTGTGAGCATGCCCAGTATGACCTTTCAGTATTTTGTTGTCTGACATTACCTTCATTTCTCTAAGTGTGTGAGCATGCCCACTATGCCCTTCTGTACTGAATGTGTGTATCCATTCCAGGTAGTTTGTACTCCAGTGCAGATCTTTGTGTTGTACCCCTACAGGTAGCAAACTGTTTCTGCAGGGTATCCGTAGTTCATTTGGCAATATGGGGTCAAACTGTGCAAGGGATAGTGTGTACTATAGGTGATTGTGTCTGTGTTGCTTCTGCTACATGGTACTGGTGTTAGCAGAGATATTCAGACATGGGTACTGTTATACACTGTGATGTTTTATGTCCTCATGTACTGTCAGGTGGACATTCTTGCTCACAGTGATGTCCTGGGGAACAAGAGTGAATGCAGCTCTGTCCAGAATTGTGGGCAAATGCCTACATATTCATGGAAAGTTGGCCATTCTGGAGGGGGAGCTACAGACACTTGCTGCTGGGTCTGTGTATCCGGTTCAGCACCTTGGTACAGTGCTGGCAGGGGATACCATTTTTGTACATCCATCAACATGACAGTATGGCCTTATCTTGCTGTGGCAATACCTCACAGCTGTACATATTCACTCAGGTTACCAAGAGACAGGGGTCATAAGTCAGGACATTACCCCTATTGTGGTGTACAGGCAGGTTTGTAGCCACCCATTTATGTGTTTGCAGCCTGGGATAGTGTGTGCACACAGCTGTGTGTCGGACCTTGCACATTCCATGCTGCCCATGCTCCCACCCCCCTCTATTAGTCTATCCTCTTCCATATGTAATGCATGCATTCTCTGATACTTTCCCTAAGGTTATCACCTCACCACAGCTGTGTTTTGGTGTTGGTCCACAGTTCATGCAGTGGGACATGGTGGATGTTACTGTGGTTTATCCACATGGCCTTGCATATGGCTTATGTGGAGTGTGTTATGTTGTTATTTGGGTGTCCATGACATAACATGCATTGGCAGTATGTATGAGACACAGGCCTTTGACAGAGGCCTGTAGGCCATTTGGTGGTGATACAGGCCAGCTGTGGCAGGCCATTGCATTCTGTCACTCCTACAGTCCCAGACCACCATACAGTATATTCCCCTGGGGTGACAGGGTAGGTATGCTAGGTGTTCATGCCAATACTTTCTATCTGTATTGATCAGGTGGAGTGGATGTTGGCAGGGTGCTACCTACAGCTAGGGACACACCTGCATGAGACACGTGCACTGCATGCTGCATTATTTCGCGATTGCCATATGCACATGGGGGTCATATTGTACCCATTCCCAACAGCAGTGATATGACCATTGAGGTACCTGTGGGTGGTGTTTGGGTTAGCTGGGTGCATGTGTGCTATAGACACTACTTGTATCTGATGCACAGATATGCATGGTGCATTCCAGTCATGCTGGCATGTGCAGGTACATCCGCTGTTCCCCAATACATCAGTCCTATCACCTTTGTAATCACTTGTTAACAGAGGGGGTGGAGCTAGGAACTAAAATTTCTATTTAAGGAGTAAACTAAAACATTTCAGAGCTTTACCAGAAAGGCTCATCCAGACTCTGCTACACTTTGCTGTGAAGGAAAGGTTAGTTTGCTGTTATTTTTTGTATTTCTGTATTGCCTTTCTATATTTTGAATACTGTAGTTTGTTTTCTTTATCTTGTGTTTTGCTTGCATTCTGTTCTAACAGCATATTAAAACTTCAAAAGAGACCACAGCTCTCTCTGTTCTGAGTCAGGCAGAAATAAGAACTGATTAATTAAGGACTCATTCATAAGACAGAAGAGGTCACTTAAGGTTAATCACTTGTTAACAGTAGGGGTGGAGCTAGGAACTAAAATTTCTATTTAAGGAGTAAACTAAAACATTTCAGAGCTTTACCAGAAAGGCTCATCCAGACTCTGCTACACTTTGCTGTGAAGGAAAGGTTAGTTTGCTGTTATTTTTGTATTTCTGTATTGCCTTTCTATATTTTGAATACTGTAGTTTGTTTTCTTTATCTTGTGTTTTGCTTGCATTCTGTTCTAACAGCATATTAAAACTTCAAAAGAGACCACAGCTCTCTGTTCTGAGTCAGGCAGAAATAAGAACTGATTAATTAAGGACTCATTCATAAGACAGAAGAGGTCACTTAAGGTTAATCACTTGTTAACAGAGGGGTGGAGCTAGGAACTAAAATTTCTATTTAAGGAGTAAACTAAAACATTTCAGAGCTTTACCAGAAAGGCTCATCCAGACTCTGCTACACTTTGCTGTGAAGGAAAGGTTAGTTTGCTGTTATTTTTGTATTTCTGTATTGCCTTTCTATATTTTGAATACTGTAGTTTGTTTTCTTTATCTTGTGTTTTGCTTGCATTCTGTTCTAACAGCATATTAAAACTTCAAAAGAGACCACAGCTCTCTCTGTTCTGAGTCAGGCAGAAATAAGAACTGATTAATTAAGGACTCATTCATAAGACAGAAGAGGTCACTTAAGGTTAATCACTTGTTAACAGAGGGGTGGAGCTAGGAACTAAAATTTCTATTTAAGGAGTAAACTAAAACATTTCAGAGCTTTACCAGAAAGGCTCATCCAGACTCTGCTACACTTTGCTGTGAAGGAAAGGTTAGTTTGCTGTTATTTTTGTATTTCTGTATTGCCTTTCTATATTTTGAATACTGTAGTTTGTTTTCTTTATCTTGTGTTTTGCTTGCATTCTGTTCTAACAGCATATTAAAACTTCAAAAGAGACCACAGCTCTCTCTGTTCTGAGTCAGGCAGAAATAAGAACTGATTAATTAAGGACTCATTCATAAGACAGAAGAGGTCACTTAAGGTTAATCACTTGTTAACAGAGGGGTGGAGCTAAGAACTAAAATTTCTATTTAAGGAGTAAACTAAAACATTTCAGAGCTTTACCAGAAAGGCTCATCCAGACTCTGCTACACTTTGCTGTGAAGGAAAGGTTAGTTTGCTGTTATTTTTGTATTTCTGTATTGCCTTTCTATATTTTGAATACTGTAGTTTGTTTTCTTTATCTTGTGTTTTGCTTGCATTCTGTTCTAACAGCATATTAAAACTTCAAAAGAGACCACAGCTCTCTCTGTTCTGAGTCAGGCAGAAATAAGAACTGATTAATTAAGGACTCATTCATAAGACAGAAGAGGTCACTTAAGGTTAATCACTTGTTAACAGAGGGGGTGGAGCTAGGAACTAAAATTTCTATTTAAGGAGTAAACTAAAACATTTCAGAGCTTTACCAGAAAGGCTCATCCAGACTCTGCTACACTTTGCTGTGAAGGAAAGGTTAGTTTGCTGTTATTTTTTGTATTTCTGTATTGCCTTTCTATATTTTGAATACTGTAGTTTGTTTTCTTTATCTTGTGTTTTGCTTGCATTCTGTTCTAACAGCATATTAAAACTTCAAAAGAGACCACAGCTCTCTGTTCTGAGTCAGGCAGAAATAAGAACTGATTAATTAAGGACTCATTCCTAAGACAGAAGAGATCACTTAAGGTTAATCACTTGTTAACAGAGGGGTGGAGCTAGGAACTAAAATTTCTATTTAAGGAGTAAACTAAAACATTTCAGAGCTTTACCAGAAAGGCTCATCCAGACTCTGCTACACTTTGCTGTGAAGGAAAGGTTAGTTTGCTGTTATTTTTGTATTTCTGTATTGCCTTTCTATATTTTGAATACTGTAGTTTGTTTTCTTTATCTTGTGTTTTGCTTGCATTCTGTTCTAACAGCATATTAAAACTTCAAAAGAGACCACAGCTCTCTCTGTTCTGAGTCAGGCAGAAATAAGAACTGATTAATTAAGGACTCATTCATAAGACAGAAGAGGTCACTTAAGGTTAATCACTTGTTAACAGAGGGGTGGAGCTAGGAACTAAAATTTCTATTTAAGGAGTAAACTAAAACATTTCAGAGCTTTACCAGAAAGGCTCATCCAGACTCTGCTACACTTTGCTGTGAAGGAAAGGTTAGTTTGCTGTTATTTTTTGTATTTCTGTATTGCCTTTCTATATTTTGAATACTGTAGTTTGTTTTCTTTATCTTGTGTTTTGCTTGCATTCTGTTCTAACAGCATATTAAAACTTCAAAAGAGACCACAGCTCTCTCTGTTCTGAGTCAGGCAGAATTTTTCCTCCCTCCCACCCATTTAAGTTGTCTTGTTAAATACCACTGTCTTTCTAGTTGCCCGCCTCTTATGTTAATCTGACCATATATCTCATTTCTCTCTACTTTCACTGGCTTATGTGAGTAATCACAAAACCATCACTTTTGAAATCCCACTCCTTCAATTATTTAAATTTATTGGCCATCCTACAGTATTTCATAGTACCAAAATACAAAAGTAACCACCCCTTTCAGTCCATCTTGCTGTTTTAAAAAATAGTAACTCTCCACTAAACCTTAACTTTTTAAACAGGTAAAACTCAAGTTACCTACTTTCATATCTAACTTCTAGTGCACACTGCAGAGTGCATTCTTTCAATCTTACCTTTAAGCATCCCTGTTATTAGCACTTTCTCTAATACCTAAAAAGATCATCTCTACTTGACTTCAAGTAGACTTTTCTCTATCTGTTAAACCTAGCACTTGCTCCTACAGTACTTATTACCTTGATACGGCACTCTTATAGATAGCACCCCAAAAAGGCAAACCCCCATTTCTCGGTCACCCACGTCCCCGGAATCTCTTTTAAAGTTTTTTTGTCTAGTCCTTCTAGCATGTCGAGGGATCAGTTGCTAGTGTCCTCTCCTGCTCAGCTGGTGAACCTGGGAATATTGAGGCAATGTTACAATTGCCTCATGTACACAGACAACCCTCTCCTCCTCCCACAAAACACAAATACATGCGAGAGATGCAACTATACGGCCAAACTGGAGGCTGAGCTCTCAACATAGGACTGGCAAGACCAGTCAGGAGGAGAAGGTTACCACACACACTATAGACCCAGTCTCACATGGTACCATCACAACCTCAAATCATACACATAAACACACAAAGACATACTCGGCTCTGATCAAAAATCTACCAAAACAGCAGAGGCCACCAAAGCAGACACCCAAACAACCACCACCTCAGAACACAACACCTGCAACACATAGACCTCACAGTCAGAGTGTCAAACAGTCACAGCCCTTAAGGCCAAACACAATGCCAGACACACTAGTCATTGGTGACTCCATAGTCAGACACACTGACGTCCCGCTCACCAGACTGAGTAAGGAGAAGGTCACAGTAACCTGCCTGTCGGGCGCTAGAATCCGCCACATAACGCAAGCACTCAGGTCTCTCAACAGCAGGTACAAATACGACTCAGTCATTGTCCACACTGGTGTAAATGACCTGAGACGTACCTCCTTGGACTACATGAAAGAGACATTGAGGAGCTCTCTGATTATGTAGCCCAGGCAGGTATGACCCTGACCTTGAGCAGTATCCTACCTTCACCAAGAATGATGCCACAATACAGAGATAAGATGATCAGCTTTAACAATTGGCTTAAACTCTGGTGTCATTCAAAGGGGATCCAATGTCTGTCTGCCTGGGATGACATGCTGGACAAGCCACGCTGCCGCAAGGGATGGCTTGCACCTGTCCCCTGGGATTCGGATATTGGCAAAGGCTCTTGCCACCCCATAGTGCCTTTTTAGGCAAGGCTCAAATTCTAAACCTACCACCCTAGAACACAAAAAAGGAAAAACTAAGGGTAATGCTGCTCAATGCCAGAAGTCTAAATCTCAAATGCACGACTCGAGGCCCTTCTCAGTATGGAGAACATCGATGTCTGTGCAGTGACAGAAACCTGGTTCAAGGCTCCTGAGAGCACCCAGCACTATCAGGTTTTACCTCTTATCATGCGCTCCGCCCCAAAATCCGGACAATACCAAGAAAGGAGGGGTATCCATATTCATCAAAGACACCCACACCTCAAGACTGGTGGCAACGCACGATGCATCGGAGACCATCCAGGTGCAATTAACCATAGGCAAGACTGCTCTACAAATTGTAGCATGTTACAGGCCACCCTCACAATCTCAGGAACCTCACATGGCCTTCCTGAAAACACTAGAGGGGATAAATGTATCACCAAACACCATCATACTAGGTGACTTCAATTACCCTAATATAGACTGGGAACACTACTCAAGCCCAAACACCCTAGCCCAAAAGTTCCTGGAATTCATAAACTCAAATGCCATGGAACAACTAGTCACCATCCCCACAAGAGGAGAAAACATACTTGATCTCATCATCACGAACATGGGAGCACAATGTTCAACACCGAAGTATTACCCTCACTGGTGAGATCAGATCACAAACTAATCTCGCTGGAGGTCCTCATCCCACCCACAACTGAAATAAAAAAGACCACAGTAAAGAACTTCTCGAAGCCGACTTCACACTTCTAAAGACTAGTGTGGTCTCCTTTAAGGCCCCCGAGCTGGCAGAAAACAGTACTCAAGCTGAATCACTTACAAATGCCTTCTACCAGCACCTGCAGGACTGCATGGATAAGGCAATCCCAAGCAAAACAAAGACTCTTTGTACCAAAGGCAAGCGCCCAGTCTGGTGGACCCCAGCCATAAACAAACTCTACAACAAAAGGAGGAAGCTACTACAAGATAGAGCAAAATCCTTAAAAGGTAAGACACCCTTGATCACTATAAGTAAAAACTAAGAGCTCTCATAAAATCATCCAAAGCAAACTTTGAGAGAAAAATAGCTAAAGACTCAAAAGACAATCATAAGGCCTTCTTCAGCTATGGTAGAAACCTGGTAGGAAACTCCCAGATATGCTCAGAACTAGTTCAAAATGATGTGAAGATTACTGATCCTACAGACATTGCCAACATACTGGCTGACAGGTTCAGTGCAAACTTCTCCCCTCCCCAAAAGGAGAGATATCTATACCAAGCGATTGCAGCCCCCAAACATCTCTAACGCCCAAGTGAGAACTGCTCTCGCCAAAGCAAAAAACAGCATCCATGGGACCTGATGGTGTCCCTGGCTGTGTGCTCCACGAACTCAACGAGGAATTAAACCCACAGCTAGGACAGCTGTTTAATCATAGTCTTACCTCTGGATACACCCAGGAGTGGCGCACTGCAACTGTGGTCCCACTTCACAAAGGCGGTGCCTCCACCGACCCTGAAATTACCGCCCATTAGCTTGACAAGCCTTATCTGCAAAGCCATGGAGAGGATCATAATGGACCTCATAAATAAAGACATAGGGAATTTGCAGACTTTGGATCCATCCCAGTTTGGCTTTGTCAAAGGCAGATCATGCCTTCTAAACTTGGTTGACTTTTTCAAACAGTCACCAAAGCCATTGATGAGGGAAAGGCAGTCCATACAGCCTACCTCGATCTGGCGAAGGCCTTGATACAATACCCCACTCGGGTATCATTGAAAAACTCATCAGCTTAAATGTTAACCCATACATCACAAGATGGGTTGCAAACTGGCTGAGTGACAGAACCCACAGGGTCAGAGTTGCTGGCGCCATGTCAGACTCAAAGCCTGTCACAAGTGGTGTACCACAGGGCTCAGTCCTGGGCCCACTCTTGTTTGGCATCTACTTTTCCAAGTACAAGCAAACACAGGAGGGTTATGGCTGACAAAGTTTGCAGATGACTGCAAACTGGGCCATAGTAGAAAACACATCTGACACAGATATCCTTCAGAAGGGTCTCACAGAAACGGATAACTGGTGCCAGAGCCATGGCCTAAAGTTAAATGCCAAAAATGCATAGTCATACCCTTCGAAAAACAAGGTTACCCCTAGCTACCAAATAGGTGGCAATCCACTGAGCACAGAAGAAGTTATCAGGGACCTGGGGACCCAGGTTGATAGTAGTCTGTCATTCGACACCCATGTAGCTAAAGTAGTTAGGAAGACCTTCTACATTGCCCACCTTATCATGAAGGGATTCTCATCTAGATCAAGGGAGGTCATAGTCTCCCTATACTCATCACTCATCAGACCAATGATTGAGTACAATGCCCCATTCGGATTGTATTTGAACCGACACTTGCAGCAGCTGGAGAGGCCACAAAAGTTCCTCACCAAAAGGATAAAGGGTCTCAAACATCTGTCCTATGCTGCCCGACTGAAAGAACTCCAGCTCTATTCAGTCGCTACCGCTTGCTCAGAGGTGACCTTTGCCTAACATACAAGGCCATGTCAAACCCAGATTTGATGAATATGCTTCACCTCAAAAATCTAGATCCGTCAGAGTCACAAGGGCGGGAGACTTAAACCTCGACACGGCTATTAATAGGACGCTGGAGGGATAGATTCATCACCCAAAGACTCCTATGCTGTGGAATAAAATCCCGGTATATGTGAGGCAGAGCACCTCGCTGGCCTTGTTCAAGAGAAATCTTGACCAATGGATGGGAGATCACAGATATACCCCAGGGATTACCTCAGTGTCACTGCTCAACAGAGGCACAGCAAAATAATGGGTATAGTTCCCCATACTAAAGGGGTGGCGTAAGCCACAAAACTATGGGCTAGGCTTGTAAATGCCCTCGGGCAGATAGCCTAGTATGAACCTATGAACCTATGAACCTATGAACCTAAGTGTCTGGGCAGATGACACTGGTATTCCATACTACATGCCCAGATAATGTGATGCATACCTGTATGTACAATTCCTAGGGTGTATCCATTTCACAGTTACACATTATATACTTTATGTCTAGGGTACTTCCTCCTGTGTACTGCTTGTATATCTAGCCCAACAGCCATGCCATGTCACTCTTTCAGATGGTGACACATATTACCACCATACATTTACAATGGCCTACTGCTAGCATGTGTTATACTGGTGGATATTGTATTTGGCACTGCAGTTGTGAGGATTTGGCCCTGTCATCAGCAGTAGTGGGCAATGGCCACCAGGTCATACCTCAACATGCATACATACTGACCACTCTCACACAATATGAAATGTACACCAACCTAACACACACACATACCTGCATATTGTACAAATGCTACAATCTATCCTGCTACCTTGGCCACCTCTGGGCATCTGTGCTCCACTGGCATTATACCTACACATACATGTTACTACATTTGTACATAGGATTGGGGGGGGTACACTTGATTGTTACTACATGTCTACATAGGATATGGGGGAGGCACACCTGACTGTTAATACATGTCTACATAGGATATGAAGGGGCACACCTGACTGTTTCTACATTGATAAACAGGATTGGGGGGGCACACCTGACTGTTACTACATTTCTACATAGGATTTTGGGTGGCACACCTGACTGTTACGACATGTCTACATAGGGTGTGGGGGGACACACCTGACTGTTTCTACATTGCTACACAGGATTGGGAGGGGGCACACCTGACACTTGTACACAGTTGCTATGACTGTACTGGTATGTCAGGTACTCCATTTCATTCTGTTTTCTAACCTATGTTGCTGACTAGAGGCATATCAGTGTACTACATGTCTTATGTTTGATTGACCTACATATTAGTTTCTGACTTCCTACCCTTCAGAAGTAACATCCCACTGCCTGACCTGATGAAGTCTGTCTGTGAAGGCCTTGGAGGGGGGTTACCCATAGGCATTATTCAGAGTCCTTAGCACAGCCTTTGTTTGTGTTTGTCTACACCTGTCCTGCTGGCTGTGACTGTTGTTGGGTATATGAACCTCCCTGACTGGCATGTGTGTGTCATATGGGACACACATGTGGCCCAGCACATTTCCTGCAGTGGGTTTTGTCACCATGTGTAGTACTGGCTACTATGGTTACACAAGTATTTGTTACAGATCTCATGCTGCCACTATAATGTCTATCTGCTGGCATCCCATTCAACCACCCGATTCTCTTGCATGCTCACATCCATATGATAGATACAGGTAACAAAACAGTCTACTACATTCAGCAATTGGTAAGTTGAGTGACTTACCTTGTGGGTGTGCCAGTATTGAGGGTGGTGCTGGAGGGCTGCCTATGTCGGATGCACATAGTATACTCCCTACACATGGTTAAGCACAGGTAGTGTCATGTTTGGCATCCCTTTATGTGTGAGTCAGAGATAGGTGTCATTCCCTGGGTCCCTCCTGTGTCAGTGTATGTGCTATGCGCTGTCTCTTTGCCAAGGCCAGGGCATACTGGGCATGACTCCTTCTGCCTACTGGGGCAGGTTAGGTTGTTCCACCTCTGAGTCACTCTGTGCCTGTGCAGGCCTTGGCAATGGTGGGGGGATGTGTGGCCTTGCCCCGTGCTGCTCCTGCTGCAGCTGTTTCCGCAGGATCATATTGTGTAGCATGGCACAAACAATGACAATTTTAGTGCATGTCACTGGTGAGTACTGCAAGGCTCCACCAGATGTGTTCAGGCACTGGAACCATGACTTGAGCATCCCAAACACATGCTCTATTATGATTCTGGTCTGTGCATGTGCCTCCTTATGGAGTTCTTGTTCGGGTGTGTGTACATTTCTGATGGGTGTCATCTGCCTCGGCTCCAGTGCATAACCTGCATCTCCCACTAGGTGACAGTAAGGGATGTCCCTATTGGCAAATCGCTGGTACAGCTGCGTCAGATGCCAGATGTGGCAATTGTGATAGCTTCCAGGGTAGCCTGCACAAACATTCATTATTATGCCCTGGGCTTCACACACAACCTGGCAGTTGATGGAGGGGAAGCCCTTGAGATTGATGTAGACCCTACTCCACTCACCGGGTGGTACTTTGATGTGTATGTGCATGCAGTATATAGCACCCACTACCTCAGGGTATTCTGCTATTTGGTGGAAGAGAAGCATATTGCTGGCCAATGCCTCATGGATGTTGGGGAAATATACATGCTCACCGGCATGTGCTTACATGACATCCAGGAACTGGTGGAGTACCCTGGATTCAGATGCCTGTGAGATCCCCATGATATCCCAAATTGGCCTTTGGAGGGTACCTGTAGCTAGTATTCTTAGGCCTACACATACATTGGTATCCACTAGGATGGGTTCCTCTCTGTTAGTTCTGTGTGTGAGGTGTGGCCAGCACAGCTCAACAATTTGCTGCAGAAGGTCCCTGTCCACCATATAGCGCTCCACTATCCCCAGCTCATGTAGCCCCTGGTACGTTAGCCTGGGTCTGTACACCTTTCTCTGTCTCCTCACTGTGGGTTGCTCAACATCTTTTACATCCTCCCCACCCTCAGCCTCTTCCACATGTTGTTGTATGATGGCTATTGCAGCTCCTATCATTTTGTTGTTTTTGTTTGTTAACGGTTCCCTGCTTGTATACACCAGTGGTGTAGAGTATGTGGGAAAAACCAGAGGGATAGGTGTTTGCATAGATTATAGTAGTGTTCTGGGCTGGGCTGGTTTGCTGCCTGTGTAATTGGTTGGTTTTGATACATTTCACCTGCCAGCTATGCTAGTTCTCCTAGATTACCTTCCTACTCCTGCTTTCCCTTCCCATTGCCTTCCTGTTTAAGCCCAGGGGCAGGCAGCACAAACACAGTGCTGAAATGTGCAGAGAGCTGCTATTTCCTTGTTTACTTTTTTTATGTTTAAAACCCGTTGCATGGCAGTAACACCCACTTAGGCAATGTAAAGATGACTAGGCAGCCTCACACACACACCCTTGCTTAACTCTGCTAAGCTAAGGGCAAACCCGAGCCACAGGGCTCCAATCCACTTACAGTATGCCTGGCACACACCCCCCATGATGTCAGCTAACTCCTAGGCTTGCACCAAGCTATTCCTCCTCTTACACTGTTGGGTGCTGACTAGCATGCAAGGGAAATCTGGGATTCAGTATCATTCCCCTCATTTGCATAGGATTGCCTGCTGATGCATAGTTACAGGTCCCACAATGAGCCTCGCACCTTAGCAACCACTATTCACTAGCCATGTTGTCTTCTGCCTGCCATTGAGTATAATGGCAAAATAGTGATTTTGGTTAGAATGCTTACTTTAGGTTTATTTTCTTATTTTTCGCCTGATCCCGTTTGCTCTAACCTACGCTTAAACAGCTGAGATTGGCTAAAAAAAAAGCTGATTTTCTTTATTTTTGCAACTATTTTCCATGCCATTGGCCTTATATTTGGCCATTGGCATGCTTTCTACATAATATCCACCCTTTATTTGGAGCTGTCATGGCTCCATTTTGTAGTTTGTAGAAATGTACTCCGTTACTGGTGGAGTACATTTCTACAGATTATACTAGCCCTGCACGGCCATCTTCCAGCTTCCTGGATCACAAATTCACCTCATCTGCATGGATTTCTCCTGTAAATGGGGTAATTTGCATACAGGGGCTGAGTCCGTGCAGCACTAGTGCAGGAGCGCTCGTGCACGTCCCTACAGCTTATTCCTGGATCGCACGGCAGACATATTGCCTGCTGGAGCTCCTGCACTAGTCCTGCACACCGTGCAGGGCTTGCTGAATTCGGGGGAATGTGTTCCATGAAGAATATGTGTGATGTTGCAAGGAAATGTGAAAAAGAAGAATTGTTCACTTGAATGTACTTCTTCTTCAGGTCATTTGTACATATACCCTTGCACAGTATTACATTTCATTCACTGTCTGTAAATTCCCTAACATATATTATCCTTCTAATGTTGTTTCTATTTGACCTCCACTTGGCATTGTGTAAATATGGTATGCTACTTATGGAAAAAAAGTGAAAAAATTTGTTTAGTCTGCCTTAGCTGGTTAAAAAACACCTGGTGGCTTTGCATGTCCAGCAGCATTTTGGATACTAATCAGTTCAGAAAATACACTTGCCAGCTACCTTTCTCTTTGAGCAAGGTGTAACTGAGATGAAGGTACATGTAGCATTGTTTGAATGTTATTTATAGAACACCATGCCATAATTCACAATATTTACTTTTCATTCATAATAGATTTTAAGGTACATTTGCTCTCCACCTGGCAAAATGGTTCATTACCTAAGGAAAAAAGTGAAAAATCTAGTTTAGTCTGCCTTAGATAGCTTAATGACTGGCATGTTTGTCAACACCCCCCCACCACCACCAACATAGAGAGTACTTCATTAAATGCACCTAACAGATGTCAAATTCTATGCTATAAGGTGCAACTGAAGTGAATCAGTATAAATAAGGCATATGATGCATTATGGAAATCTTGCGCAGAAATTACATTGCAATTTGTCATAATGTGTTTTTTTTTAATTTACTTAATTTTACAGTGCATTTGCCCTGCACCTGGCATCACACAAATAGGGTTTACTATCTAAAGAAAAAAGTGAAAAAATTAGTCTGCCTTACGTACCTCAAACCAGCCTGTCACTATGTGAACCCTCACAACAGGGAGAGTACTTACCTCAGTAAATGCACTTGACAATGTCAAATTCTGTGCTACAATGTGAAACTGAAGTGAATCATTAGAAATAAGGCACATGAAGCATTGTTTGAATCTGTTTATAGAAAATTTTGTCATTATCCACAATATTTGCTTTTCCATTTTTTCCATTTTAAGGTACATTTGCGCTCCATTTGGCAGCATGCAATCACAATTCATTATCTGGGGGGAAAAGTGAACATTTTAGTTTAGGCTGCTTTAGGGAGCTCAACCACACCTGGCAGCATTGTGCTTTCTTCAGCACTCTGGTCATTACTGACAGGTAAAATCCTATGTACCACAAAGCTATCACTGTTGCACAAACTTTAGAACAATGACTATGACAAAATAATACAGGCTGTTAAGGGTCTGGATCTAGCTACAAGATGCTTTTTAAAAAGGGTGTAAACAGCACACATTTCAGATATTTTTGAATAGGATTGTAACAGTAGAGAAAATTAATAATGTTCACCTGTTTTTTTTTTCAATGTCTTAGTAAGCCTTGTATAATGAAATGTACGTTTCAGCATATAATACTAATGTTTCACATATGTACACAGCCTTATGTATGTTCACCTTCCTAGACATGATAATGAATATATCTCATAAAAATCACTTGCACATGTCTGAAGAGCACACTTTTGCTGTAATCATCATGACTTATCACATATCCCAAATATGTGTTTAGGACCTATGTGTTTAGGACCCTTATGTATTATGATATATGTGCCATAACCTGAGCTGTACTGATCATCACATTCAACTATGTCCATGTGAATCATATTTACATGCAGTAAGAATGACTTTTACATAGAAAAACATTCCAATACAGGATTACAACCACAAACATATAGGCCTATTTGAAGTTTATCTCCATTCATTGAGACATCAATAAATGTCAAATTTCCATAGTGTAAAATTGGTTCTTCTGTGGCAATGTCAGTTAATACATTAAGATGCACTTTTTGCCTCCTTTATCCCATGAGTTCAATTCTCAGCTGTTACAATACTATTTTAACATTGGGTAAGCCCCAAACTGAACATATGTAAGAATTCATCCATCTTTCACCTTTCAAAGTGGAACCTTTAAAAGCCATGGCAGTAAGTATTCCATTGTTGAAGACTGGAACCTCTGATAATGGGTGGAGCATCACAAATGGCACAGCTCAATGCTGTATTTCACACATTTACTGGTATCTGTTTTAGGTAGTTCCAGTGTGTCATCCAATGGGCTCATCTGCTTACACTCACTCAAATTCAGTTGGCCATGCTGTGCATGTTTGCACAATATCAGTAACATGCAACTTCTGAGTTAGGTACAAATTCAAACATATTTTGTTAGCCTTCCTTTTGCAGACATGGCTGGTGAGGGAGAGAATGCTGCTAAATTTAGAGCACAAAGGTGGGGGTTTTGAGATGTCGAGAATATTTTTGGCTTCTGCAGAGGGATTATACTGGGTCTCAGTATAAGGCTGAAGCTTGAAGTAGCTTAGCCAAAGCTACCTCCACTACAACTGGCATTCCACTCCATGTGGAACAATGTCTTTACCACTACAGTGACCTTAAAAAGTGCAAGTAAGACATCTCAAGCCAAAGGGAGGTTGGATTTAGGACTGGGAGCACCCCCCAGGTGACTCATAAACTGTCAATAATATGGCAATAATTATCTTTCCAGGCATCACAGTTAGTCATTATGCCTTCATATATATTTGTCTTCTCTTTGTTTTCTACAGCTGCAGAGGAGGTTACTGCAAACTAAGAGGCACACCAGTATAAATTAACACTCCTCAGAGAGGCACAGGTAAATATTAATCAGACAAAAATTAAAGCCATAGCATTATTTTCATTCCCCCAAGGGCCAGCATTTCAAGCAGCCATACCTCATCATTTATCTCAAAAATGCATGTCTTCCCCAATAGGTGTTGCTGCTTGCATTAGGTAATGTGAATACCAGCTTTACTGTGTGTGACTTTAGGACCCAGAAGCAGCATTCATTTTTATTTTAATTGATAATTATTTATGAGATCTTAGCAGCAGACTGTCAGGAAGAATTACATTATGGTAATTCTAGTTATTTAGTTAGATTGCATAATTCCAATTACATTATGGTAATTGTAATTATTTAGTTAGATTTCATAATTCCAATCCATCAAAAAGAAATAAAGGCAGCTGTTTAATAACGCATAAATATAATTCCAGCATATTTAGATATTGCAAAAGTGTGCAATAGTAAATTATCAGAGTTGTTTATATATTGTCAAATAAAAGTTTGTTTAAAGTACACATTACTGTTACATGACATGTATCTAATTATCTCTTTTTTTTGTCTCCCATCACCCTTATCTCTGTGGTTTGGGGTTTATAATTTATTATCTATCTGGTGTTTGCATAACTTGCTGATGAAAATTAATCATCAATAGCACAGAGGGTAAACCAGCCCAATGCAGGTCGGCCTGCCATACCTCCACTGATGACGGCACAGACATGTAGCACTTCAGGGTCACAGTCTGTCAGAGTTGACTCCACAACCCCTGCCCTACCTGCTCCTAGTGTGTCAGGTAGCTCTACCCTAGCTGCAAGTACAGTGGTACCCTTCAGGAGCAGTACAGTGGAGGTGGTGATTTTGTCACCCAGCAGGAGCTGACAGGGCTTGTTGGGGATTTAATGGAGAGAGGCCTTGGTGCACATATCAGCAGGGTTGAAAGATTCCTGCATCACCCGACAAAGACAATGCCATGTCTGGCACTGGCCTAGTGAGTCACTGCAAGAGACGTTGATGGCAGTTCTGAGGTGAGCACTAACATTTCACTTTTCTCATTCTAGACATGGATGTATCTCTAATGTCTGCTACCCATCCTGAATCATGGTTGTCCACCAACCTTTTATCTCCATCATCATGGCTGTTTGTCATATATCCTTTATGTCTGAGGATGTTTGGTAATCTACAGTACATACTTGACCCTCATATTCAGGAATACCTTTCCCAACATTCCTCTGCCCCCCCCCCAAAAAAAAATAGGCACCTGTCTCACAAAGAATTTATCCCCCATACATAGCACTCCCCTTTCCCTGTGTATCATCCTGACCACAAATGACTCAGTCCTATTTCACATATAACAATATTCAACTATTGTCACCCATCACTGGTATGATGACTCTGCAAAGTCATGAAATTGAATGTACAATTGGGCATTGATGTTATGAAGATGTGGATAGCTATGGTGCTCTGCCATAACCCTCCTGATAATTCCTGTATTTGTTTCTCTGTGTGCTACCATCTGCTTGCAAACCCCATTTTCACCACTTTCATGTCCAACCCTTTTTCACATTTAAACTGGTCAAAAAATATATTTACACACAACACACACATGGTCAGAATGGCTCATGAAAAAGCATTCACTTTATGTCCTCAGCATTTGTCCAGAGTTAGGCACAGCACAGGAATGCTGAGTTATTGTTAATGCTGTTTGACCTCTTATGGCAAAAGTAGAAGACACCAGTTTAATCTGCAGTGGTCCCATTACTTGCACTCAAATGTGCTTAAATCCACTATGGTATGAAAATACAGAGTAAAACCATACTAACGGCAAAAGCATTCAACAGTTAATGTAACATTTACTAGGTTACTGGATGTTTTAAGCTAAGAGGTCCTATGGGGCTTGTTGAAATAATTATTCTGTTTGTAGGCTGATTTTTTTCACATAGTGTATTGGGTTCAGTTACAGCTGTATGTTGGTTTATTACTTCATGAGATTTCATATTCATATTCAGATCATATATTTAATTGCAAATGTCTGTATTTCTGTACATACAACACATTTCCATAACATAACATTGTAATAGTGCAACAAAAAAATCAGTTTCAAAAACATTACTGCCATAGCAGGGAGACTTATCCTGATTATGTGTTCATGTTTATTGCACTCTCCTACCCCTTATTCATAGATTCATAGACTGCTACTAGGCTAATGACTTGGGGGGGGGTCTAAGTCTAGCCAAGTTTTCCTGAAAGAATAACAATTTCCTGTAAACAAATAGGAAATTGAGGGTCAGGCATTTATAAGCTACTTCTGTCCATAAGTGACATGGGTGCCAGGCCCAGTGTAAATTTCCTATTCCCAATCCACTGGTCTAGGTTGTGCTTAAACTGAGTAATAGAGGAACTTGGCTTCACATGGATGGGAAGCCTGTTCCATAAGAGTCTGGGACTCTCTGAGACACATATCTGTCTCTCCAGCATGTTTTGTTTAAGTCACAGACAAAATTTAGGTCCCTAGGCCTTGTATTTCTGGTATTGTTTGACTTATGAATATATAGGAAATTCATAACTATGGGGATTATGGATGCCTTATAAGTCAGGCATAGATCACCCCTCAGCAATCTATAGGAGACTTGGTAGAAGGAAAGTGCTTTAAGATGCTTTGGATAAGGCAGGCTTGTTATACCTTGTATTCTTTTTGTAAGGAACCTCATAAGGCAGGTTTGTTATGCCTTGTATTCTTTTTGTAAGGATCCTCTGAGGTTGCTCTAGTTGCAGCATGCGCCTGGGAAGTTGCATACCAAAAGGAGCATTGGACTCTAGGATTGGTCTGATAAGGGGTGAAGTACAGTAGAGCCTTTGGACCTAGATATGAGACTGGTAAGACCTATGGGTCTGTAGTTACCTGAATTAGTGGTTGACCCTCCTTTGAACAGGGCAATGACTGTAGCCATTTTCTATTCCTTGGGCACAAAACCTGACTGAATACTCCAGTTGAAAAGTGATTCAAGTGCTCCAGACAGGTCACGTTTCATGCTATTTGTTAACCATCACAGGATGTTATCAGTGCCCATCAATGCAGGGTTTTTGGCCTTGGAAAGTGCATTCATGACCTATTCCCTAGTAATGGTTGGGGGATTGTATTATGTGGTATTTCATTTGGACTACTGGGGAGTGGGGGAAAATTTGAGCTGAACCTGTCAGCCAAAAGATTGGCAATGGCTTCTGGTTCAATGTGGGTGATGCCATTTACAATACATTCTGCACATTGTTCTGTATTTTCTCTGAGGGTACAGACATAGCTGTAGAACGTGTTTTGGTTGTCCTTTGCCTGAGAAGCTATTTTGTCTTCAAATCTAGCCATTGCAGCATTAATTAATCCTCTTAGCTGCCTGTTTAGATTGGTCAGGGGGCATTTAGTATGTATGGCTTTGTTCCTCCTCCGCTTGGCCAAGATTTTGTTTTCTCCCATTGATATTGTGATTCCAACAGGGTGGCTTGTCTTTTGAGTTTGTCTTATTCTTAATTTGAATGGGCCCAGCTCGCTCTATACAGCTATCAATATGGCTTTACAGAGATTTTGCAAATAATTCAGTGTATGCTATGGTGTTTACTGGATTTTGGGACTGCTTGAAATTTAGCTAAATTGCTGCTTAGTAGAGAGAAGTTAGCTTTGGAATAGTTGCTAAAGATTTTTGGTTCACTGAATCCCCAGATTTAAGTTTTATTTCAAGTAAGACTTCTTTATGGTCAGATCTGACAAGTGAAGACATTACATTGGGTGAGGAACATCAGTCCCCCATATTTGTGAGCACAAGGTCAAGGATGTTTGTACACCTGGTAGGAGAGCAGAGTGTCTTTGTAGAGAGGAATGACTGTAGACCTCCTCTATTCCTTGGGCATAAAACCTGACTGAAGACTCCAGTTGAAAAATGATTCAAGTGGGCCATAGAGGTCATGTTTCTTTTAAGACTTCTAGCACTGAGCAGTACCACTTTCAGATATTCCTTCATATCTTCAGTTAAATCGGTATGTTTATCAGTTTGACATTGCTAATAAAGGCACTATGGGAGTGGAAAAGGTCTTTGCCAATATCCAAAAGCCTAGAGAGGATAAGTGCAGACCATCCCTGGCAAAGCAGCGTGGTCTATCAACCATGTCATTCCATGCTGTCAAATATTGTACCCCTCTGGATTGACACCAAAAGCTAAGCCAATTGTCAGAATCAATCATTTTCTTCTGATAACATGGCATCATCCTTGGAGAAGATAGTATGCTGCTCAGTGCTAGGATCATATCTGCCTGAGACACATAATCAGCTACCTCAATTATGTCCACTTCATAGTAGATACATCTCAGGTCATTGACACCCACATGGACTATGACAGAGTAATACTGGTACCTCTGGTTGAATGACCTGTGTGGATCCATGACTTATTGGATCCTAGCTCCAGAAAGGTAGTAACCATGCCTCACTCTTTACTCAGTCTGGTGAGGGTGACATTGGTGTACCTCACTATAGAATCATCAATGACCAGACAATTTGCTTGTGTGCTGGTTTGCCTTAAAGGCTTAGCAATAGAGGGATTGGATTCAGTGTTAATATGTGCAACTGTGGGTGGTATTTTAACAGAGTGTTTACATGATGGCTGAGGACCCTTTCTTTGATTGTACTGTGCAGGAAGTCCTACTGTGTTAGGAATGTTACTTCTAAGTACCTCATCATAAGTTGTTTTATGTGTAGGCTCTTTACCCTGTGCAGTAGGTGTGGTGCAAGTGTCACTGACAACCTGTATAGGATTAGTTTTGGCTGCATGAGAGAAGTTTGCCTCCAGTGTTAAAGTGTATTTACACCTTTTGCATACTGTAACTGTTTTATTAAGATTAAGTGGGTTGTCCGTGTACATGAGGCAATTGCTACAATGCCTCAGAATACCCATCTCAACCAGACTGGCCACAGAGAGAGTTTGTAAGTGCATATCCATGTCTACTGATTTACTAAGGTGGCATGAGGTAAACTTAAATATTGAACAAGTCAACAAGACAAGGAACTTGAAGAGTGGCACCCACTATGAGCAGACTAGATCCTAATAGTTAAACTAAATATGTCTAGATAGTAATGCCACAAGACTGTAGATCACAAATCTCCTTGATGTAAAATAACTGGTTTGGAGCCAAGCACTTAAGCTAAAACTAAGACACTTTTAGAATAACAGACACAATAAGCATTCAACCAGGAATTTCCAACTCAGAAGGGTGTAGACTATCCTCCCCTGCTGCAGAAGTGTATAACACAAACCCACCTAATGTAAAATGACTGCTTTGGATCCCAAGTGCTTAAATTAGAACAAAGACTCTTAGACTCACAGACACACTAAGTCTTCACTGGCAATTACCAGTTCAGAAGTTTGCAAGCCATCCTTTCCTCCCACAAGAGTATAGACCACACACCTTCTTAATATAAAATAACTGGCCTGGAGCCCAAGTGCTTAAACCAAAAGTAAGGCAATTTTAGAATAACAGACACTTTAAGCCTTCAACCAGCAATTCCAACTCAGAAGGGTGTACGTTACCTCTCTTGCCACAAGAGTGTAAACCAAAAACCTTCCTTATGTAAGATAACTAGTTTGACACCCAAGCGCTTAAATCAAAACTAAGAGGCTTAGAATAACAGTTACATTTTAATCAGGCTACTAACAAGCAGTAATAAATGTAACAGATTAAATCCAACTGAACACTTTAAGTACATGCAGGAAAAAGTTAAATAAAGTCAGAAGAAACACATTACATTTTTAGTATTTGGGAAGGGAAGAAACAGAGCATAATTAAAGTTTAAAAGACTAAGGGGTGATCTTCCCAGTTAATCTCACAGTGCTCAGTAGAATGAGCTGATGAGATGGGACTGGAAGAAATGCCCAAAATCAGATTTATAGTAGGTTCAAACAAGTGAAAAGCCAATAAGTTTAAAAGTATGACACCAGTAGGGTGGGTGGTTGGGAAAATCAAAGGCAAACAGAGATCAGCAATAATAGGACAGATAGCAGCAAGTCAAACAAGGACTACAGGTAAATAAAGATGCTTCAAAATATTTCCAGTTAAATTAGGAATGTTATTTCTCAGCTCATCCCACCAACTAGCTGGATGTTATTCACAGTCTGCAAAAAATTATTTTCTAACTTTTTTACGTATCCTAGCAAAGACCTCTTAAAACTCCAAAAGAACAAAAAACTTAAAACAAAATTCAGTATAAAATACACATAAAAATAAAAGTAACCAAACTTTAAATTAATAAATTTAATCCAAAATCAAATACAGCAAGAGATCAGCAATAGTCGGGTAGAAAACAAGTCAAACAAGTACTACAGCTAAATAAAAATAACTAAATATTTCCAGTTAAATTAGAATTTCTGTTTCTCAGCTTCCCCACTAATTAGCTGGATGCTATTCACTATCTGCAAAGAATTTTTTCTAGTTTTCTGACTGATCCTAGCCAAGATCTCTTAAAACTCCAATAGAACAAAACAAAATGCAATATAAGACAAAGATAAAAAAACAGAAGTATAAATAACACAACCAAATGCAGCAATTCAATGTACAAAGACACCATGAATAAAAGTCCTTCCAACATTTAATAAATAAAAATCATCATAAAGGAATTCAGCTCTTTCATCCTGCAGAGCAGGACTTCATCAGAATTCATTAAAAAAACAACTCTAACGTCTTATATAATAAATGTAATACAAAACCAATTTGATAATTATTAGAAGTTAACTAATTTTAAGACACAGATCCAGAATACTAAAACACTTTCACTGATAAACTGACATTGAAGCCAAACTACAAAAAATATAAATGGTGCAGACTGGCAAGAAATGAAAAAAATAATAATTTATAAAGCATCAGTAGTAACTCATTCTTCTAATATAAAACCATAATAAAAATAATTGCAAACCAATTATGCAACACTTGCTTTCTGATTTCAATAAAGTTGTAAGGAATATATTCATTTAAACCAGGGGCATATCTTTAATTTCAGCGTCCTCACAAGCAGATCTACACTGTTGAAAATTGTCTCACTAATCACCATCTGATATTAAACCCTAAAAAAAACTAAGCTGTTCCTTTTCACTCCCACCTGCAGGTCCAACCCTCCAACCATTACCATAATATCTAATAATGGAACCAATATCTCCCCTGAAGTCCAAACCAAACTTTTGGAGTTATAGTAGACAATAACCTAACATTCAATGCACATGTCAATCAAACCATAAAAATATAAACAAAAAACTTGGATCCCATTACAAGCTCAAACCTTTCCTCTTGCAAGAACTGCTATTGCCCATTCTCATCTGCTATCTACCCTCCTTTACACCTCCCTTCTACTCACAAACTTGCACAAAACAGAACCTAACAAACTATCCTGCTGTTACAACCACATTGCTAGATTTGCCACTGGTTCGGCTTATAGGACACACCGCTGTCACAATATAAATCTTCTGGGGTGGCTTGAACAACCTTTCCTACTACAGTTTAACCAGCTCATAGTAGCTCATAGCACACTCTACCACCCTGATAATACACCAGCACTCAAACATATTGTCAACCCATATAGTAACCACAGACAACTTCGTTTGGCCAATAGACTAATGGTCCATACATTCAAATCCAACAACCTACTACAGTTTAACCAGCTCATAGTAGCTCATAGCACACTCTACCACCCTGATAATACACCAGCACTCAAAAATATTGTCAACCCATATAGTAACCACAGACAACTTTGTTTGGCCAATAGACTAATGGTCCATACATTCAAATCCAACAACTCAGCTGGTGATGCCTTATTTGCCAGCTTGGTTGACAAAACCTGAAATCAACTCCCTGCTGACCTTACTCTAGAATCCTCACTTAGACTAGTCAAAGAAAGTCTGAAAAAATCACACTTGCTATGACCATGCTCTAATCCTGACTAGCATCATCTCTACAGCTCAAGAACTATACCACAATTGTATTACGCACACTATATGTGCTAATGTAGAATTTCATATTTATATCTTCTACCTTGTATCCCACACTTGCATAGTGCTTATTTCTGATTTAAAAATTGTATAATCAGTGCATCTTATGTATTGTATAACTGTCTGTCTGTTGTTTTGTATATATCACATTTCTGTGTGGAGCTTTTCTCCCTGGGCCTCTGCTGAAAATGGACATGTATCTAGTCAGACTATCCCGGTCAACAAATGTAAAATAAATAAATTAATGAATGAATTTATTTAATCAATTAATTAATTTAGGTGTACCTGTTGGCTTCATTTGTTGTAAGCCAACACTACTCTTTTTCATTGCTAATTTACTGTGTCCCTATCTCAATGTTACCCTAACAATGTATGTTCTCCCTTCTATATCATAATTCATCTGCCTCTGCATTTGCACAATTTTTGGTGCTGTACAACAAATGCAGCTAATGCTAAATGGAAATACAATGTTTATAGCCATATTTTTTGATTTGCTTGCCTTCCTCCTTATTACTCTGTCTCACCTTGCATGGCTGTGCTAAAGGTAGGTTTAGTCAGTTTACTGTGAATTTAAACAAGACAAAGAGTTGGATGTACAGATTACAGTACTCAGTAGGGTAATAAAGATGATTACATACACCCACGCTTGCTGAAATCAGCTGTCAACTCTTAATAGGTTCATTGGTTCATAGGTCGATACTAAGCTATTGGCCTGGAGGCCCTTATAAGCTTAACCAAGAATTTCACCCATGTTCCCACAAAGTCAGCACCTGTTTCCCCTGTCCATCAGGGACAAAGGTGGGACCCCAGTGGTGTATTTTCTGTTTCCTATCCAGTCATCCAGGTTAATCTTAAAGAGGGCTAGAGAGGTACTCTGCTTAACATGGAGAGGGAGTCTACTCAACAGACAGGGGAGTCTCTGGGACACAAATCTATCCCACCAACATGTTCTATTAATGTCAGAGACCAGGTTGAGGCCTTGCATGTGGGTTACCTGAGTGGATTTTGACTTATGGATATCCAGCAACTCCATCAAGGCTGGGTCTGGGATGCCATTGTATGGCAGACATAGATCACCTGTGAGCAGTCTGTACAAGAGGGACAGGGCTTTTAGCCTATCTGTATTGGACAGGTGTTTGAGACCCTGGATTTTCATGGTCAGGAACCTCTGTGGTATCTCCAGCTGCTGCATGTGCTTGGCAAGGTACATGCCAAAAGGGCATTGTACTTGATAATGGGTCTGATAAGGGTGGAGCACATGGATGTTATGACCTCCTTGTTCCTGGATGAAATACCCTTATTTATGAGGTGGGCCATGTAGAATGCCTTCTGTGCAATGGAGGCAATGTGGTGGTCAAAAGCCAGGTTGCTATCAACCTGGGTGTCCAAGGCATTCACAACTGCTTGTGTGCTTAGTACATTGTTACTAATGTGATAATTAGTGGGGACGCCATTTCCCCAATGATGTATTTATTAGCTTTCAGTTTGAGGCCATGCTCCTGGCACCAGTAATTAGTTTTTGTAAGACCCTCTTGAAGGAAAATGTACTTCATACAGAGTATTTAACAAACTGAGCTACTGAGTTACTGCTTAACTTTCACAAATATAAATTTAAACATAGTGCGCTGAGATAATACTCAGGAGTAAATTACTTACTGGAATACTGTGAATGTTTGGGTACATACAGATGACAACATGTTTTGTGATATTTTGTTTGACTAATGTTTCTGTACATGTTGGCTAAAGCCCTTTACTTAGCACAACATTATCCTGCTGACAGACTAAACTGCCTGCTACCTATTGTAAGTACTGTCCTGTAAAGGTGTCTGCATGGAAGTTGGCACAGAACAACACAGAGCACTGCTAATTAAGTTTAACACTCCAAGGTATGATTATGCATGGGCCAAAATTTTTCCATCAGCAGTGCAGGTTGGCTATGTGGTACTGTAGTTAAACAGTAGAAGAAAAAAAAAAAGATGAGATCAAGGAATCATAGTTTTTTTGCTGCAGAAAGTTTGTATCTCTGTATTACTGTTGCCCAGAATGATCATGAGTTTGGAATGATATTAACTCACCTATTTAATGTTTGTGATCTAATGTGTCTGCACTAGTGTTGTTACAGCTACACCATTTTACCAACTTGGTTAACCTATTCTCACCACATCCACCACTTCATTCTGCATTCTGACAGACCTCCACAATCCCTTTCATCTCAGGGACATGTTTACCACAGAAACAGATTATCTAAATATTTAGCATATGTGAATTGTCATGCAAGTTCTAAGACTTCCCTGTGGTGCTTATGGTTTACCAGATGCCAATACTCACTAGAGTTGCATCGCTTGCTGTTCATTTCCTGAAAGGGTTAACATTATGTGAATGTACTGCTGTTACATAAACACTATTGTATCTAATTATTGTTATCCATTTTTATGTTGGATAATGACATATCATCACAGGTTTTGACTGGATGGCACTGAAATATTTATTTGGGACATGTCGTCCTGTGAGTGCTCCTGTGGCACATGCATTGAGCAGTCGCATTTATAGTATACCTAAAGAGATATACTGTTTTTTATTTCTGGGACAGTGTGTGCTCTACATGTGAAAATATCTTGTCAAAGTGTAAGTCATACTGTAATTCTCAGTGTTGTGTGGACAGCAATATGTGTAGCTCATTTCTGGCATTCTGACTAAATCTGATTGTTCATTTTACATCCATACCTCCTGTGTTAATACACACACATTTAATCCCGTTATTTGTGACAGCTTCCATTGCTATCTGATATGACACGTAGTCAATATAAAGGTCTGGAGAGCAGCTTTGTTTAATAGGCAGGGGTTTGAATCTCTTAACATTTGTCTGTTAGACTACAGTGGCTTAACTAAACTCACAGGCCAGCTTCTTCATGCACTGTCATATCAGGTAGATTGCCGGTACATCTTATATGGTTTGATAGTGCTGCCCACCCTTCAGGGATGTTCTTCCTTAAGTGACTGATATGCATATTCCCATGCCACCCATGATTGTTATGCATTTCTCTGATATCTGTCTGAGAATGTGTTCTGAAAGTACATGATGGAAATGTTATTTAGGACATTCCTTGCTCATATGCATTACCAGTTCCCAGGATAACTATACCTTGTATTGCATGTCATCCTATAGACATGTATCTAATACTGTCAATGCGTCCATCACTATATGCCCCTTACTGGCAGATGTGTAATCCATAAACATGTCTAACTGTATGAAATGCAGTGTGACCATCAAGAGAGGTGATCGGTCCTCTGTTAAAACAATCTGTTGTGTTGCTGCTGTTGAATTGCTATTCTGTTACTATCCACTGTGATTGCATGTGAGCAAGCCCTATGTTATTATGTCAGACATGTTTGCAAATCAGCAATGGCAAAACTGGATTTCTAACATGTCATGCACTCAATCTTGACATCAGTCACCTATGTATGTTGTTTATTAGATTGTCACACATCATTTACATAAACATCCAACACTAGCCTGTCTATTACATGCTCATAGGTGATGAACCCCTTTCCTACTAGTGTCACTGTAATTTCTTTGCATAAACATGTCAATTTCTGAGTTAGCTGATATTGCAGCTACAAGATCCTTTTGTTCTTATGTATACATGGTAAGATTGCTGCCAGCTTTTCCACATCAATTCCCAATATATGCATCCTTATATGCTGTGACTGCATTCTATGCATTCATCCTATCATGGATCCCGTCCTTGCAAGCTGTTGTCATGTCAACCATTTAATGACATGTATATCACATCCGTACCTCCCTTTTGTTGCAGTGCAGCTTTATGTCCCTATTCATGTCCTTTATCAGCATGTCTGTTATTATTTAGGTGTACCTGCAGGATGGACAATCACTGTAATTATCATTACATCAGTCTTGCAGGTTTTTTGTTCAAAATGCTTGTTATACACTTTTATCACTTTGCTTGTGGGATGTAAATACACTATAAACACTTCCCCTCCAAAACATTACTACCTTAGTATATCTCATTTTTGTATAACAATTCCCCCATTTCACTTTCCCATGTTCTGCATTTTTCCCTGTGCTTGCTCTTTGTATGTGTGGGTTACAGAGTGTTATTCTACCTGAGCACTGCCTATATGCTGTCCATTTTGCTAACATTGTGTGCTGCTGCTTACAAGCACTTTTTCATGACCACACACACACTATTGCTGGCCAGAAAGGTGCTTGGATCCATGTTAGTGTAGTGAGCATCATGCATTTTAAATTAGAGCTGCTGTTCATTTCACTAACGTGCTTACATCATGCAAGTGCTGCGTGGCACCTACATGACTGTTAATGAACCCCAGGGATTTTATCTAAACAATTACTACCAAATGATAGAAAACTGTTACTACTGATCTTGAAAATTGTGTACTTGCTGAAAATCTGGTTTCTTATTCACACATTCACTTCTCTGGTGTCAGGCTTGCACTTCTGTAACCCCCACACCCCAACCCACCCTGTGCAAATAATGATGATTGTGCCCTGCCCTTTGCACATTTCTTTCTGACTTTAGGTTGGCTATGTATGCAGAGTGGATAGCTAATGCCTGCTTAGTCAGTTACTTGTTTTCATCACATGTATTGCAAAAAAGTTTTCATTATTATGTCTTTTTCCTGTTCATTTGTAAGTATTAATTATGTATTTGTTGACTGTAGTTGCATTATTCTTACTAATTTAGTCTTACTCACAATGAATTGTTGCTTGTTCTTAAACTTGTGCATATGATGGCTAACAATGACCTGATCACCACTGGATTATCTACATTGGTCAAATGTCCCGTGTAATGAACAGTATTGGCCATAATCACAGATGTTTATTGCATAATTCACTCATGCATTACTGCTTGCATTACTGTAGAATTGAGACGTTTCATCTTATTGACAAATAAGTATTTGCATATGAAGGTAATCAATGAAATTGTTTTACATGTTCAACGTTTACCTTGGATAATACTGCAGCTGCAAGGTGTGTCCTTTGCGGGTTGACTCTGTCTGATGCTGATAGGACACAACCATTACATGGTTAAGTAAAGGTTGAGGACTTTGGCAGGCAACAATTTTAATATTTGTACACGCCTGGGTTTTTTGTTTAGTTAGGTGGTAATTGCATGTGCTATCGTTTGCCTCTTAACCAGAGCCTTGGCATATTGTGCATGCCAACATCTGCCAGCACCATCTGCAGTTGGTGGTTCTTTCTCAGACTCCTCATCTGTATCTGCTGGAGCTGCTTTACCTGCCTGTAGTCCTGGGAACTGTAATCCAGGGCCAGGTTTTCCTTGTTGAAGTTATTTCCTGAGAATTATATTGTGCAACATAGCACAGACTGTGAGAATTTTGGTAGAGCTAGCTCAGTTGTACTGCAGGGCACCTGAAGCATCTAGACAATATAACTTTGATTTAAACAAGCCAAATTCATGATCCATTGTAGTCTTAGCATGAGTATGGATGTCACTGTATCCTTGCTCAGTGGGGTTATATGGGTTTCCTCATCAGTGTCATTAGCCAAGATTCTAGTGCATAACCTGTATCCCCCACTATATATCCTTTTGGAAAGTCATCTCTAGCAAACCTTGTGTACAGATCACAGGTGTGTAATATGTGTGAGTTGTGAAAACTGCCAGGGTTACCTGCACACACACACACTGTAGTTGATCCCATGGACATTACAGACAACCTGACAGCTTATGGAGTGGTGTCCTTTTCTGTTGATGTACCTCCTTCCCTCTTCAGTGGATGGGGCTTTTATTTTAATGTGTGTGCAGTCTATGACCCCCAATACTTTAGGGAAGTGGGCTATGGCATCAAAGCGTTGCATGGCTATGGCTCTCTTCTCTGGGGTGCATGGGATCCAGTTATGATCCCTTGCATGTAGCAGCATTGCATTTAAAAAGTTATGTAAGATTCTAGAAGCTGAGGCCTGTGACATCCTTTAATATTCCCTGTGGGCCTCTGGAAAGTCCCAGTAACTAGTATTCATAATTTTGTGTCTGATGTGTAAACAGTACCAATTGCAGTATTTACACTGCAGCACCCTTTTGGCCCACCCTTTGCTTTATAGATATACTGCACACATATATGAAAAGACAGCATCAAACAATGTAATTGCATTTGTAATAAATCAGTTATAAACTCAATATTAAATAAATAATGCAAGTTGATATGAGACATTAAATAGGACATATAAACATTTAAAATTTAGTTAAAATGGTTTACGAAAAGAAACCAACTTTTGTGTGAATGAAGTTTATCTGTATAACAAAAAAGTTAAGGCTTATAAGCTTTAGAATGCTTTTGACATTGAGATGCTCATTAAAACCTTTGTACATTAAGTCTGAGTTGCCTTTGCAATTCTTTTTCTTTCCAAAATGCAATTAAGAACTCCAGCCCATTTTTCCAGACTCAACTTTTAAAGAAAAAAAAATGTTGGACTTTGGTGTATGTTTATATTTATTATTATTTATTTATTTCCAGTTTGATAACTGGGGAAGTCCACTGGGCCCGAAAGCCCGTTTTCAGTGGAGGCCCGGGGAGAAAAGCTCCATATTAATAATACATTACACACATAACACTCTATGTTCTGACAGCATAACACCTTTAACAATTTCCAAAAACATACCACATTTAGCAGTTTACATAAGAAATTAATATTTTTATACAATTGTATTTTTAGCATAGAAGAGAGCGAGAAAAAGAAATTATACATAGATCTTGAGTGCAAGAGAAGTAAAACAGAGGAGAAGTGTAGGAGAAAGGAGATGCAAATAATTTAAAGGAGAAGAGATGCCAGGAGGAAGATAAAAAAGAACAGTTAGACTAAGATTCGTTTTATGTTTGAGTCTAAAAGTACATCTTATGAAAAAGGTAATAGGTTTATACTAGGTTCATAGGTTTATACTAGGCTATCTGCCCTAAGGCATTTATAAGCCTAGCCCAAATTATTGTGGCTTACGCCACCCCTTATATGAAAAAATACTGTGCCCATTAGTTTGTTGTGCCTCTGTCCAGCAGTGACCCAGAGATGATTCCCGGGGTAAACCTACGATCTCCCATCCACAGGTCTAGATTTCTCTTGAACAGAGTCAGCGAGGTGCTCTGCCTCACATGGACCGGGATTTTATTCCACAGCATAGGGAGTCTCTGAGTGATAAATCTATCCCTCCAGCACGTCCTATTTATATCCGTGCTAAGGTTTAAGTCGCTTGCTCTAGTGGTTTTGGTGGATTTGGATTTTTGAGGTGGAGCATGTCCATTAATTCGGGTTGGACATGGCCTTGTATGTCAGGCACATGTCACCTCTGAGCAGACGGTATGACTGAATAGAGCTGGAGTTTCTTCAATCTGGCAGCATATGACAGATTTTGGAGTCCTTATCCTTTTGGTGAGGAACTTTTGGGGTCTCTCCAATTGCTGCAGATGTCGGGTGAGATGCATCCCGAATGGGGCATTGTACTCGATCATTGGTCTGATAAGTGAAGAGTACAGGAACAATGACCTCACTAGATCTGGATGTGAATCCCTTCATGATCAGGTGGGCAATGTAGAAGGTCTTTCTAACCACTTTAGCAATGTGAGTGTCAAAGAAAGGCCACTGTCAACCTGGGTCCCCAGGTCCCTGATAACCTCTTCTGTGCTTAGTGGATTGCCACCTATATGGTAGCTTGGGGTTACCTTGTTTTTCCCGGGGTATGACTATACATTTTGGCGTTTAACTTCAGGCCATGGCTCTGGCACCAGCTATCTGTTTCAGTGAGTCCCTTCTGAAGGATATCCGTGTCCGATGCACTTTCCACTATGGCGCCCAGTTTGCAGTCATCTGCAAACTTTGTCAGCCAAAGTCCTCCCATGTTGGCCTGTACTTCTGAGAAGTAGATGCCAAACAATAGAGGCCAAGGACCGAGCCCTGTGGCACACCACTTGTGACCGGCTTGGAGTCTGGCACACAGCCAGCAACTCTAACCCTGTGGGTTCTGTCCTTAAGCCAGTTTGCAACCCATCTTGTGACATATGGGTTTACATTTAAGCTGGTAAGTTTTTCTACAATACCTGAGTGGGGTATTGTGTCGAAAGCCTTTGCAAGGTCAAGGTAGGCTGTATGGACTGCCTTTCCCTCATCAATGGCCTTGGTGACTATTTCAAGAAGTCGACCAAGTTCAAAAGGCATGATCTTCCCTTGACAAAGCCAAACTGGGTCAGGTCCAATGTCTGCAAGTCCCCTATATCTTTGTTTATGAGCTCCATTATGATCCTCTCCATAGCTTTGCAGACTAGACTTGTTAAGCTTATGGGCAATTACCAGGGTCTGTAGAGGCGCCACCTTTGTGGAGTGGGACCACAGTTGCCGTCGCCACTCCTTGGGCACGTATCCTGTGGCAAGGCTGAGATTAAACAGCTGCCTTATGTGCGGGTTTAATTCCTCATTTAGCTCGTGTAGCACACAGCCGAGGACACCATCTGGTCCCATTGATGCTGTGTTTTAGCTTTAGAGAGAGCAGCTTTCACCTGCGCATTTGAGATGTCCGGGAGGCTACACTCGGCTGGGATAGTTATCTCTCCTTTAGGGGAGAGGGGTGAAGTTTGCACTGAACCTGTCTGCCAGTATGTTGGCAATGTCTGTGGGTTCAGTGATTTTTGTATCATTTTGGACTAATTCTGAGCATATCTGTGAGTTTCACAGGTTCCTAACATAGCTGAAAAAGGCCTTATGATTGTCCTTTGAATCCATGGCAATTTTTCTCTCAAAATTGGCCTTAGTTGATTTTATGAGTGCTCGTATTTTTACTAATAATGATCAGGGTGACTTCCCTTTTATGGATTTTGTTCTATCATGTAATAGCTTTCTCCTCTTATTGTAAAGTTTGTTAATGGCTGGGGTCCACCAGACTGGACGTTTGCCCTTTGTGGAAAGAGTCTTGGTTTAATTTGGGATTGCCTGATCCATGCAGTCCTGGAGGTGTTCATAGAAGGCATTTGTAAGGGCTTCCGCAGCTTGGGTTGTGGTTTCCTCTGACTCAGGGGCCTTGAAGGATACCACACCAGTCTTCAGTAGTGTGAAGTTTGCTTTAGAGAAGTTCTTCACTATGGTCGTTTTTGTTTGGGGTGGGGCGGGATGTGGATTTCCAGTGAGATTAGTTTATGATCAGATCTCACCAATGAGGGATATACTTCCGGTGTGGAGCATTTTGTCCCCATGTTTGTGACAATGAGATCTAGTATATTTTCTCCTCTCGTGGGAACAGTGACCAGCTGTTCCATGGCATTTAATTTATGAACTCCAGGAACCGTTGGGCTAGAAAGTTAGGGCTTGAGTAATGTTCCCAGTCTATATTCGGGTAGTTGAAGTCACCCAATATGATGGTGTTTGGAGATACATTATACCCTCCAGTGTCTTCAGGAAGGCTGTGTGGGGTTCCTGAGTTTGAGAGGGTGGCCTGTAGCATGCTACAATTTGTAGAGCAGTTTTGCCTATGGTTAGTTGCACCTGGATGGTTTCGAGCTTCATGCGTTGCCACCAACCTGGAGGTGTGAGTATCCTTTATGAATATGGATACACCCCCTCCTTTTGTGGAGTGGTCCGGGTTTTGAGGCCGGAACGCATGATATGAGGTAAAACCTAATAGTGCCGGGGTGCTCTCAGGAGCCTTGAACCAGGTTTCAGTTACAGCACAGACATCGATGTTCTCCATACTGAGAAGGGCCTCGAGTGCGTGCATTTTGAGATTTAGACTTCTGGCATTGAGCAGCATTACCCTCAGTTTCTTCCCCATTTTTGTTTTCTAGGGTGGTAGGTTTAGAATTTGAGCCTTGCCTAAAAAAGGCACTATGGGGTGGCAAGAGCCTTAGCCAATATCCGAATCCCAGGGTGACAGGTGCAAGCCGTCCCTTGAAGCAGCGTGGCTTATCAAGCATGTCATCCCAGGCAGACAGACACTGGATCCCCTTTGAATGACACCAGACATTAAGCCAATTGTTAAAGCTGATCATCTTGTCTCTATATTGTGGCATCATTCTTGGTGAAGGAAGGATACTGCTCAGGGTTAGGGTCATACCTGCCTGGGCTACATAATCAGAGAGCTCCTCTATGTCTCTTTTCATGCAGTCCAGGGAGGTATGTCTCAGGTCGTTCACACCAGCATGGACAATGACTGTGTCATATTTGTACTTGCTGTGGAGTGACCCGAGTGCTTGTGTTATGTGGCGGATTCTAGTGCCCGATAGGCAGCTTACTGTGACCCTCTCCTTAAAAGATACATTTGTGAGAATAGGCATGTAGGCAGTGGGGAGGAGACGATTTAAAAGGAATAAATATAGAGTTTAAGCAGGTGAGAGAGAGGAGATAAAGAAGTAGAGGGAGGGGAGCTGAGGAGAGAGTTAGAAGAAGAGGGACTGGAGGGGGAATATTGGAACTGGGATGTAATAAGATCTAGGTTGGAAGTCTACAATTACATTTCCAGTTTTGGGAGAGGTGAGAATGGAGAAGAGATTTGATTTGTTCATAGCTTGTAGTGACTCTTAGAAGGAGGAAGCAAGTTCCATTTTGTTGCAGTGCAGCTTTATGTCCCTATTCATGTCCTTTATCAGCATGTCTGTTATTATTTAGGTGTACCTGCAGGACGGACAATCACTGTAATTATCATTACATCAGTCTTGCAGGTTTTATGTTCAAAATGCTTGTTATACACTTTTATCACTTTGCTTGTGGGATGTGAATACACTATAAACACTTCCCCTCCAAAACATTACTACCTTAGTATATCACATTTTTGTATAACAATTCCCCCATTTCGCTTTCCCATGTCCTGCATTTTTCCCTGTGCTTGCCCTTTGTATGTGTGGGTTACAGAGTGTTATTCTATCTGAGCACTGCCTATATGCAGTCCATTTTGCTAACATTATGTGCTGCTGCTTACAAGCACTTTTTCATGACCACACACACACACTATTGCTGGCCAGAAAGGTGCTTGGATGCATGTTAGTGTAGTGAGCATCATGCATTTTAAATTAGAGCTGCTGTTCATTTCACTAACGTGCTTACATCATGCAAGTGCTGCGTGGCACCTACATGACTGTTAATGAACCCCAGGGATTTTATCTAAACAATTACTACCAAATGATAGAAAACTGTTACTACTGATCTTGAAAATTGTGTACTTGCTGAAAAGCTGGTTTCTTATTCACACATTCACTTCTTTGGTGTCAGGCTTGCACTTCTGTAACCCCCACACCCCAACCCACCCTGTGCAAATAATGATGATTGTGCCCTGCCCTTTGCACATTTCTTTCTGACTTTAGGTTGGCTATGTATGCAGAGAGTGGATAGCTAATGCCTGCTTAGTCAATTACTTGTTTTCATCACATGTATTGCAAAAAAATGTTCATTATTATTTCTTTTTCCTGTTCATTTGTAAGTATTAATTATGTATTTGTTGACTGTAGTTGCATTATTCTTACTAATTTAGTCTTACTCACAATGAATTGTTGCTTGTTCTTAAACTTGTGCATATGATGGCTAACAATGACCTGATCACCACTGGGTTATCTACATTGGTCAAATGTCCCGTGTAATGAACAGTATTGGCCATAATCACAGATGTTTATTGCATAATTCACTCATGCATTACTGCTTGCATTACTGTAGAATTGAGACATGCTTCATCTTATTGACAAATAAGTATTTGCATATGAAGGTAATCAATGAATTTTTTTTTACATGTTCAACGTTTACCTTGGATAATACTGGTGCTGCAAGGTGTGTCCTTTGTGGGTTGACTCTGTCTGATGCTGACAGGACACAACCATTACATCGTTAAGTAAAGGTTGAGGACTTTGGCAGGCAACAATTTTAATATTTGTATGTGCCTGGGTTTTTTGTTTAGTTAGGTGGTAATTGCATGTGCTATCTTTTGCCTCTTAACCAGAACCTTGGCATATTGTGCATGCCAACATCTGCCAGCACCATCTGCAGTTGGTGGTTCTTTCTCAGACTCCTCATCTGTATCTGCTGGAGCTGCTGTACCTGCCTGTAGTCCTGGGAACTGTAATCCAGGGCCAGGTTTTCCTTGTTGAAGTTGTTTCCTGAGAATTATATTGTGCAACATAGCACAGACTGTGAGAATTTTGGTAGAGCTAGCTTGGTTGTACTGCAGGGCACCTGATGCATCTAGACAATATAACTTTGATTTAAACAAGCCAAATTCATGATCCATTGTAGTCTTAGTATGAGTATGGATGTCACTGTATCCTTGCTCAGTGGGGTTATATGGGTTTCCTCATCAGTGTCATTAGTCAAGATTCTAGTGCATAACCTGTATCCCCCACTATATATCCTTTTGGAAAGTCATCTCTAGCAAACCTTGTGTACAGATCACAGGTGTGTAATATGTGTGAGTTGTGGAAACTGCCAGGGTTACCTGCACACACACACACTGTAGTTGATCCCATGGACATTACAGACAACCTGACAGCTAATGGAGTGGTGTCCTTTTCTGTTGATGTACCTCCTTCCCTCTTCAGTGGATGGGGCTTTTATTTTAATGTGTGTGCAGTCTATGACCCCCAATACTTTAGGGAAGTGGGCTATGGCATCAAAACGTTGCATGGCTATGGCTCTCTTCTCTGGGGTGCATGGGATCCAGTTATGATCCCTTGCATGTAGCAGCATTGCATTTAAAAAGTTATGTAAGATTCTAGAAGCTGAGGCCTGTGACATCCTTTAATATTCCCTGTGGGCCTCTAGAAAGTCCCAGTAACTAGTATTCATAATTTTGTGCCTGATGTGTAAACAGTACCAATTGCAGTATTTACACTGCAGCACCCTTTTGGCCCACCCTTTGCTTTATAGATATACTGCACACATATATGAAAAGACAGCATCAAACAATGTAATTGCATTTGTAATAAATCAGTTATAAACTCAATATTAAATAAATAATGCAAGTTGATATGAGATATTAAATAGGACATATAAACATTTAAAATTTAGTTAAAATGGTTTACGAAAAGAAACCAACTTTTGTGTGAATGAAGTTTATCTGTATAACAAAAAAGTTAAGGCTTACAAGCTTTAGAATGCTTTTGACATTGAGATGCTCATTAAAACCTTTGTGCATTAAGTCTGAGTTGCCTTTGCAATTCTTTTTCTTTCCAAAATGCAATTAAGAACTCCAGCCCATTTTTCCAGACTCAACTTTTAAAGAAAAAAAAATGTTGGACTCTGGTGTATGTTTATATAATGCATTAGCATTATTTTATGCCATACAGCAAACTTACACTCATATATATCTATATCTATATCTATATCTATATCTATATCTATATCTATAACTATATCAAAATATATATGTATATATATGTTTTGGCAGCTTCTGCATGGTCTTCCTAATATAAACTGTCACAACTTCAGGATGTAACCACATAAACCAAATTGCCAGTGTCACAGCTAAACTGTTCCTTAACTCCAGTAGCAAAATTGTAACAAGACAACATTAGAAGTAGCCCACCAGTGATATTCTGGTGTCAGAAACCACAAGAGTATGTATCCATTCCTCTGTTGAAATTCTGCTGTGGGGCACACTAACTAACCAACTAACTAACTGACTAACTAACTAACTACATACAAATTTCTCCACTAGAAGTCTGGGTGATTGTGCATAGAAGGACTATAAAGTCTACTGGAGTACTGGGTGACCTGCATGTAGATCAGAGCATGTGTATGTACCTTTCCAGATATATGTATATACTGGTCACATGTAGGCCGCAGTGCCATTTTGACAGAACAGCCAGAGTGTTAACATGTAAGAATGCGGCAGTCAGTCTGTTATAAGTTTATTTAAGTTTAAGTTACAAAGCCTTATTTCTGATGTGCTTGTATGTAATAAAGCTGATTGAACAGAACCCAGGAAGGTGTGTCTGTTTTATCCTGACCAGATGAGTGACATAGTGTCAGAACCGAGATCAGAAGTGCTACTTCTATGAGCCATGAGATGCAGACTTCAAGGTGAAGGTAGATGAAACAGGTTGAATGAAATGGGGCACAGACAAATGAAAAAGGGCCAGAAACAAGCTAAAGGTAAAGAAAACTGCATGAATGATTTGTTTGGAAAAGAAAATTAAATAGTGCACATATAAGGTACAAAACACATTATTAATCAAACAAGTTGCACAAAAACAAATTATTAAACCAATGAAAGGTACAAAGCGCATTATTAACTAAACAAAATAAACCATGATATCTGATAAAACTAGCAAAAATATTCAGTATGGGGCTCAGAATTGTCTTTGATTTACATAACAAGCATGTTTAAAGTAAAATGAGCACAAGAAAAGAATAATGAGCATGATAAGAGATTAAATGGGCATATCAAGTGCAATAAAAAGGGCAAATTAAGCTTAAAGGGGCACTGGCTCATTTGAAATCAAGATCTTTACTTCGGACCGAGAACTAAACATTGCCAGCCCATTTGTCAGTTACCTCCCACTTTGTCACGTCACTGTCAGTCCCTGCCCATGTAAATCACCTGGTAACCTGTCCTATTCTTATTTTGTTCCCCCGCAAAAACAAAAAGAACAATACACTTGTTCCTTCTGATATTTCTGTCCCTCCTCGATCTATCTTTCCCTTCTTTTTCACCAACGTTCTAGTGTTCTTTTAACAAAATTGCTGAGGGGGATTGATTGATTGTGGCAGGTATACCCTGTGCGATTCCCTGCACTAACATTCACCAAGTTAACAGGAATAAATGAAATAAATACATACAGCCAAAAAAAAAAAAAAAAAAAAAAGACGGAAAAAGAAAAACTCTTCTGCTTTGAAACTGTACAATACCCTTGTCTTTATATTTCAGCCGTTACCGCAATTGCGTTATCGGCATTTGTGCCGCGTTACTGAACAACTGATGCCTTCCGATCTTATTTCTTAATGCAGTCCACTTGCAACCTGGACATCCACCACCTTCACATTGATTGAAGGGACTGAAGTTTTAATGTACGTGAAGTAGTTCAAGAGCCATTATTGTAGGAGGTGAGGTTTGCTTTCAACTTCCTAAAAGACGTCTCAGTTGAGAATGAAAAGTTGTAGGCGAGCTAAGGGCACTCATTATATTATTATTATTTTTAAAAAATATGCTAAGTGGGTTTTATGACAAGGGAAATAAGCCTGACTAGTGTGCTGTAGGTAACAGCCATATTTTGCTACGTGCATACTAGTTCATTTTTGAGAGTCATTTGTAAAACATTTAACCTGCAGGATATTATAGGTAATTGGAACTTTTATTTATTTATGAGAGACTGTCACATTGGGTTGAATCACTGATTTAATTTCATGCACTGCTTGCATTTGTTCAGCAAGAAATGCATGTAAGTTATGCACTTAGGTATGGATTTATGTCTATAATACTTTTGCAGTAATGTTCTGTCATTGTGAAATGTAAAATGTAATTCTTTGCAAGATTAATGTTATTTCTTTCTTTTTCTATTTTGCAAGGCGGCTGCATGTTTTTTAGTAAAAGGTGGTGCTTGGGCAGAAACTACTATTTCGCATTATCCGAAGCCATTCAAAGCATAACTAGAGTTGTTGAAAGTATCTCAGAGTGTGCAAAGTGTTTGCAGAGTGTGTGCTTTATTAAGGTGCAATTATTTCAAAGAGCTTGCTGTGTGCAAAGTGCAGTTATATTGCAGTGCAGTCAAAGTACGGCCATTTCAAAAAGTTTCTTGTGCTGTGTGGATTTACTCAGAGAAAGCCACCATGTCAGAGTGTTTCTTACATTATACAGAGTTATTTTGCAAAGTATATCCATTTTAAAAGGTTTTTGTGCTGCGTACAATTTATTTGCAAGGTGCATTCATCTCAAAGTGTTTCTTACTCGGAGTATTTTCCATTGTGCACAGTTCATTTGCAAAGTATGGCTATTTTGAAGTATTTCTTACACTGCTAAGGAGTGGTTTCATAATGTACAGTGGTTTTAAACTTTTTTTGTGCTACAGATTATGGTATATATATATATATATATATATATATATATATATATATATATATATATATATATATATATATATATATATATATATATATATATATATATATTTGTGTCTATGTCCGTACATGATTTCAAGCACCTTCACTACTGTGTGTTCATATGGCAGAGGCATTTTGTAGACCAAGTTCACTTATGTTTGATAATTATATAGCAGAAAATTGGAGAATATTCAAGCAGAAATATATTTTCATACAAACAGCTTTTTCTGACAAAGATGCACATACAAGGGCATTCATTTTTCTTAACTTAGCTGGGTCAGAAGCTATTGTAAAAGAGCATTCATTTGTGTATGCACCAGAAGTATATGCAGGAGAAGGGGCGAACCATCATATTGTGGTACCAGCTGAATCAAGGGAAGACATTGAGTGCTTAAATATAAATTTAGAGAAATGTGCAATCCCCAATCAAATGTTACTTTAGAGAGGCAATTATTTTATACAAGAGACCAAAAGCCAGGTGACACTTTTGCACCTTATATCACTGACTTGAGAAACAAAGCTAAAATGTACAGATTTGGTGACTTGAAAGACGAGTTAATAAATGACAGGCTTGTGTGTGGTGTTAATAGTGCTGCAGTGAAAAATATTTTGCTTTGTGACAGTGATTTAACATTAAGCAAAGCCATAGAGGTTTGTCAAATCTATGAGCTCACAGAAAGGCACACAAGTATGCTTACAAGTGACAAGAGCATGGTTTCAACAGCTTCTAGAACAATCCTAGACAGTGTGCAACATGTGGCAAGCAGAAACAGGCCTAAGCATGTGGCAGCAGCAACCCCTGTGGGTGTGGCAGGGAGAACACAGAGCTTCCTATCAAGTTCCAAAACCAATTCAGTTAAAGGAGCATGCTCAGTACAGTATAAAAGTGAGTCAGCAAAAAAAAGTCAAATTTCATTGTTAACTGTCATAATTGTGGAGCCAACCATGTGTCTAAAGGAGAGAAGTGCTTAGTATCTGGTCAGCTATACCACAAGTGTAAAAAAATGGAACCATTTTCAAACGTTTTGTAAATCAAGCAAGCCTCATTCAGTTATTAAGAGAGGTTACTCAAAAAAGCAAGTTGATCATATAGAGAGCTACAGCCCTACTTTCTGTGTAGATGGCATATCAGTGGTCAGTGAAAAGGTTAATGTAGTAGATTTGTTGGCAAAGAATGAAACATTTTTCTACTGTCTTGATCAATGGTAAGCACACAGAGCTCAATGTCGACACTGGTTCAAACTGTAATGTAATGTCAGCAGAAACATTTGCTAAAGTTAGGGCTGGTGAGCAACTTAATTTGGTCAATTGTGCAAAGTTTGTTGCTTATGTAGGTGAAGAGATTAAAACCAAAGGCTCAGTAGTGCTTTCATGCTATTCGGCTGGGAACAGCTACAGCTTGCAAATGTATGTAGTCCGAAGACCTGTATAGTCATTATTAGGTCCCAGAGACAGTTTAAGAATGAAACTTTTTTCTTTTTCCAAAGAAGTCCATCATGTAAGCACATGTCCCAGTTCCAGCTTCAGTGATACTATTTTCTCTGAGTATGCCCATGTGTTTGATGACAAGCTAGGCAAACTTCCAGTTGTATACTCCATGAAGTTAGACTCAGGGGTCAGTCCAGTGGTCAGACCAGTGAGAAGATGTCCAACAGCTATACAGGACAAAGTCAAAGTCCAGTTAGACAAAATTGTGCAGCAAAGTGTGATTTGTCTAGTCACAGAACCAACTGAGTGAGTATCTTCCATGGTAGCTGCTCATAAGAAAAATTCAGATGAGATCAGAATATGCATTGACCCAAGAGACTTGAACAAGGCATTAAAAAGACCTCATCATCCTATGTGTACAGTCAAGGAGATTGCAACTTTCATGCCAAATGCCACTGTTTTTTCTGTCTTAAATACAAAGATGTTCATTTTGGCAAGTAATGCTTGATCATAAAGCTTCACTACTGACTACATTCAGTACCCCATTTGGTAGATACAGATTCCTCAGAATGCCTTTTGGAATAAATTCTGCAGTGAAATCTTTCAGCCTCAATGGATCAATTTTTTTTTCAGGCTACCTGTGTGCAATAATAGTTGATGCTTTACTGGTGGAAGTAATGGTGAAGCAGAGCATGACAGAAACCTCAGGAATGTTATGGACAGAGCCTGTGAAGTGAATGTAAATCTCAATCCTCTGAGGTACAAAATAAGACTAACAGAAATTACATGTAGGTCATTTAATTATCAGTAGAGGCTTATGACTAGATCCTCTTAAACAAGAAGCCATTCTTGAGATGCCAGATACAGACAATGTCCAAGCTCTACAGTGTTTTCTTGGTATGGCTACCTGTTTGGGAAAATTTATCCCTAACTTTAGTAAGTTATCAGCACCTTTAAGAGAGCTGACACACAAAAATGTTGCATAGTCATGGTTAGAACAACACCAAAGAGCATTTGATAACCTCAAATAGCAAATTGCCAGCCCTCCTACATTAAGATATTATGATGTCCCCAAACCAGTAGTTCTTTCCTGTGATGCTTCAAAGCTTGCTCTTGGTGCAGTTTTTCTTCAAGATGGCAGACCTGTTGCCTATGCATCTAAAACTCTTAACCAAACTGAGATGCAGTATTCTTAAATTGAGTAAGAACTTTTGATAATTCTGTTTGCATGTTCAAAGTTCCATGATTATATTTATGGTCAAGCTATCCAGATTGAAACTGACCATCAACCACTAGTCACTATTTTAAAGAAGCCTATGCATTCCACTCCAGCAAGACTACAAAGAATGTTACTCAAATTCCAAAAGTATAATTTCAAAATTGTCTATACAAAGGGTAAACTTGTTTATCTGGCTGATACCTTATCCAGATCACCCAGAAATACCACAGAACAGCTTGATGTAGAGAATTATGATGTTGATGTCATGGAAGTGCATAATTTTTCTACCATGAGGCTTGATGAGCTGAGAGATCATACAAAGACTGATCCAATTTTGTAAAATCTCAACCACTTCATCAATGTAGTCTGGCCATCAAAGCAGTCCTGTGTACTGACAGAAGTACAACCTTACTTTCCATACAGAGATGAGATGCTGATGGAAGATGGTATCATTTTCAAAGGTCCAAAAATTGTTGTTTCTACTTCCTTACAACATAAAAACATTCAGATTTTACATTGTGGCCACCCAGGTTCTGATTCTACCAAAAGAAGAGTGAGAGGGCTATTATTTTGGTTGTCTCTAGCAAGAGACATTGATGAAGTAATTTCTTCTTGTTCAGTGTGCAGCAGTACTAAGCAGCATTTGCAAAAAGAGCCAATTTATCTAATCCAAATTATTGAACTACATTGGTCAACAGTAGCATCTGACATATTTGAATGGAACAGTCAACATTACTTAGTGTTGGTAGACTCTTATTCGAACTGGTTTGAGATCAATTTGCTACCTAACCTAACATCCAGTGCTGTTATTACTAAGAGGAAACATCATTTCTCAGTCCATGGTAGCCCACACAAAGTTATTGCTGACAACAGTTCACAGTTCACCAGTCAATTGTTTCAGAGATTTGCTAAAGAGTGGGACATTATCTATGTTACCAGCAGTCCTTAATATCCTCAATCAAGCAGCCTTGATGAGCATGCAGTCCAGAGTGCAAAACAATTACTGGAGAGGACAGTGTGACAATACTGATGTCTTCTTGAATTTACTCAAACTCAGAAATATACCCCATGACAACCAACTAGGTTTGCTTGCTCAGAGACTTCAATCTAGGCAAACCAGAACAAGCTTGCCTATCAGTTCTAGTTTGTTGGAGCCTAATGCTAAAAACAGCAGAACAATCAAAGTCCAACTGTTTAAGAAGCATTCTTCTCAGAAGTCCAGCTATGACAAAATGATCAGATTTCTTCATCCGTTAAAAGAAGGAAAGACAGTGAGGATGCAAATGGCAAAAGACTTTGATTGAATTGGTCAAGTGAGAGGTATATGTGCCGAGCTAAGATCCTATTTAGTGGAATCTAAGGTTATAGAGTATAGGAAAAAATGCAGACATCTTCTGCCTGTATCGGAAATGATATTGAAACATTGTACTTGTGATACAGACTATAGATCTCAGAGCAACCCTGACAATATCCGTATCGAGGAATGTGTCACATTATCCATTCCCATTCCTGTTGATTTCCCAGATGTCTCCAGAGTTGAGCATTCCTTGAAGACAGTCCCTGTTGCTAGATCCAATTCTGACTTTTATGTTAGAGATAAGGTCATATTTCCAGACCTAGTGTAAAATACACAGCAACTTCAACATAGTTGTTTTCTATGTGTCTGATTTTGTATGACTGCATGTCAAATAATTAGTTCTGTATAATTGCATGTCAAAAGATCATTTCTGTATAATTGCATGCCATTGAATACTGTTATTAAGTATATGGTCTATTTCTCAAAGAGGGAGGATGTAGATCATAGCATGGGTATGTACCTTTAAGAAGCATTTCCAGATGTAGCATGTACATATAAATACTGAGCACGGGCAGGCAGCAGTGCCATTTTGAGAGAACAGCCAGAGTGTTAACATGTACGAGTGTGGTAGTCAGTCTGTTTATGAGTTTAAGTTTAAGTTGCAAAGCCTTGTTCCTGATGTGTTTGTATGTAATAAAGCTGCTTGAGCAGGACCCATGAATATCCGTGTGTTTTATCCTAACCAGATGAGTGACACTGCATAAGGTAAAGTCCAGCATTAATATGAATATCTATGGGAATTTATAAAATGTTGCCATTGCTGCCAGCTTTAGGTTTCTAATGGCAGAAAATCTACATCAGCCAGTATACTATAACCATCTGCATCATCCATAGCACAGTCCCAGCATTGGATCATATAAATATGCCTTACAAGTTTTTTTAAACTGAATTTTATTTTTTTTTTCAACACATAGCACAACTCTGCAAGAACTACAAAAGACTATCAACATTATATGCACAATCCAGCATAACAACTTTCCAGCATTAAACAAGATATGACCAATTCTGCTTTATTACTGTATACATTAGCAAACTGGATATCAGTAAGTTCATATCTGCAATAATCCAAAGTTTCAAAAATGGCCACTCACTCCTTAGCATCAGTTGATTCTTTCCCACTAAATTTGAAAGACTGAAAAACTCTGTTTATATGCCTTACCAAAAACTTCCTCAATTGGGTATGCCGAATACTACAGGGGTACTCCATTCCTTTGCTACCAAAGTTTTAACCATACTTACCAATACCCATTTGACACTATTGGTGTTATCTTTACAATTGAGGCTTTGGCCTTGTGCCTATGTAGGTCCAATAACCAGTATTCCCAGTCCCCTGGTGGGTCAGTGTTATATATCCTCAGCTATTTCTGTAATGCTGTGCTCTACTACAGCTACATAACATGTATAGCAACACCACATTGGGACTTCCTTATCTCCAACATATATCTTGTGCTACACACTTTTGTGCAAACAATTTCTGTGGTGCATTATACCAATTATAGGTCATGCACTGCTGCTGTTTTTTATACTTAAACCCCCTCTTTTTTCTATTTACTGCTATATCCACAATTCCCAGACATCCTGCTCATCCTCAACCCTTCCTTTTTATTCCAGTAGTCATACTATGCCTTCCTCAGGGACTTTTCCCTGTTCCACCATAAGTATCTATCTATCTATATTTCAGGTTTCGAAATTCCAAAACTTCAAATCTCTAAATGCAAAGCCCAGAGGACTGAAGTTTTGAAATCCCTAAAACCGATCAATGGAGATCGCCATACAGTGCCCAACGGGAACTTTACCATTCTCTTCACTGTAGTGCGATCTCTGAGTTGGCATGTTTAAGTAACAGGGGGTGGGGGGTGCAGTGGGGCTTGAAACAGGTAAGCACAGTGTTTAACAAATAAAACCCTTGTCCCCGCTGTACTGTGATCTCGGAGTTGGTATATTTAAATTGCAGGGATGTGGAAGGGTGTGGCCCCCACATGGGGGGGGTGCAGAAGGGCTTGCCCCCCTGCAAAAACTGTTCAGTGGTTTTATACACTTACCTTACTTACTACGTACTTACCTGTTATAGTTGCATTCCCACCATTATCGTGCTTTTGAGTGTCAGTCATGCGAGTTTTCATTGTTGTGCAGTTCTGGTATTTCGATCTCAGCTTTCTGGTCTTTGGCTTTTTCGTAGGTCGACCTACTGAAGCAGATTTATACACACACACACACACACACACATATATATATATATATATATATTTATATATATATATATATATATATATATATATATATATATATATATATATATATATATATATATATATTATACTATACACATATACACATATATACAAATATGTAGTTGACTCCACATCAGTGGTTGACTCCACACATCAACCAGCAGACCTGTTACCAGCAGGGTTCCACAGGGTTCAATGCTGGGCTCCTACTGTTTGGTATATACTTCTTAGAAGTTCAGGTCAAAACTAAAGGGCTGTGGCTGACCAGGCTTGCAGATGACTGCAAACTAGGTACAATCAGTGAATCCCCAAATGATGCCAGTATACTACAAGATGGTCTCACAGAGACCAATGACTGGTGTATATCAAGGTCTCAAACTGAATGCAAAGAAATGCATCATCATTCTCTTCAGCACAAACAATGTCCATTCACACTATCAGATCAATGACAATACCCTAAGTACCCATGAAATGCTAAAGAGCCTGGGATCACAGATTGAACGCAACCTTAACTTCGACCACCATGTTTCTACCATTGTAAGGAAAGCTTTCCATGTAGCTTTGATTAGTAAAGGCATCGCCTTGAGAGCAAAAGAAGTTATAGCACCCCTATACTCGTCACTTATCTGGGCGTTAATTGAGTATAATGCCCCATTTAGTATATACTGTACTTAGCATCTACAGCAATTAGAGAGACCTCAGAGGTTTCTAATAAAGAAGAGCAAGGGCCTCCACCATGTGCCTTACATGGACTGACTAAAATCCCTGTCACTGTACTCTGTATCATATAGACTTCTTAGTGAAGACTTATGGCTGGCCTACAGGCAACCCAATACCCAAACCTAATGAACTTACCTCATATCCATAAATCAAATGTGTCTAGGACTACCCATTCCAGGGACTTAAATATGGCCTGCCACTTAAATAGGACATGCTGGAGGAACAGATTTATCTCCCAGCGACTTCCACATCTTGGAACAGGCTATCAATTCATGTGAAACAGAGCACATCTATGACACTGTTCAAGAGGAACCTGGATGACTGGATGGGGCACCATAAATTCTTACTGAGGATAGCACCTACAACCGTCTTGGACATAGGAAGTTATCACTAAATACAATCTACAGTAGTACATTGGATTGAAACAGCTATGCTTAAAATGATCTCCAGGTCGATATCCTAGTAATCACCTATGATTTATATATATATATATATATATATATATATATATATATATATATATATATTGAGAAAACTTCATAATATAGAAGACCAAAACACTGAAAACTCAAAACACTGAAACTCAAAACACTGAAAACACATACCATACATATACTGAGTTTAAACAGCATAAATCATAACACTTTTCACCAAGTGTAAGCAGGGGGGCAAGCCCCCCTGCACCCCACACACCCCCTGCTACTTAAATATATCAACTCCAACATTGCACTTAGTGTAGTGAAGTGCAATCTTGGAGCTGATATATATAAGTAGCAGGGGGTGTGGGAGGTGCAGGGGGACTTGCCCCCCTGCTTACACTTGTTGGAAAGCGCTATGATTTATGTTGTTTAAACTCAGTATATGTATGATATGTGTTTTCAGTGTTTTGAGTTTTCAAGATTTTGAAGTTTTGTTATGAAGTGAATCTATGTGTATGTGTGTATATATATATATATATATATATATATATATATATGTGTGTGTGTGTGTGTGTGTGTATGTATCTGTGGAAAATGACAAGGGTTGCCCCAACATAACAGCTTGCAACTCAGTCAATCTTCTTGCGCACAAAACAATGATGCTGTTTACCATGTTAGGAATCTGAAGTCTGCCTGTTGAGCTGGTTCAAATGGAGCAGGATGTAGTTTTTCCTAACTTAAAATTATGATCTCAAAGAGGATCCACCTGTTTTCAAAAACTTTTCCCATGAAATTGCATTGAAAGAGATGGAATCATGGGCAGACATGCTGAAACGCCAGATAAGTGAACCTGGATGCCATATTATAGTAGCGCAAACAAATAATGTCAAAGCAGAAAAACACTAGCTCTATATGGGTGCTTGTTCTTTCTTTGTACAAACTAGGAAACCTGTTCTATTTACTAATATCTGATTTTACAGTATCAGTTTTTCTTGCCTCCTTTAATACATGCTGCAATCCACAGAAAAAAATGGTGTCTAAAAGGTTCTAAGATTCTATTATCTAGGCAGTCAGTTGCAGTTTTTTGGGGTTGGGATATTTCAAACACCCCTTGTCTTGTGTGAGTAGGTGACGTCCCCTAGAAAGCTTGTGGTAATTTTCAATGATTATTTCCTAAAGAAGGGAGAACCACTATTGTTTGTGTCAGAAGTGAGTCACTGCAGTGATCTTTGTTGAGTCCTTTTCAGTCTTCAAATAAACTTCAAAAAAATGAACCCAGAACAAGAAAACCAAATAACACCAAATGAATGGAAAAAGCAGACTCGGAACATTTTCACAAAACTATGATATACTATAGATTCCAACCAGTATTTTATTGATACTTCCTGGTACCTCGGCCAGTATGCCTTCAAATGGGAATAAATTTTCAGCATCAACACCTTGCTTTAAATACATTTTCAAAATCACTTTGGTGTGAATTAACAACTCATTTATACCAATTAAACAATTACATTTGGTTAACAGAACCCACATTTTTTAAAGTGACTCTGCAACTATATAGTAAAAAAGTGCATATAAAAACTACCCTTTAATAAATACAATGAAATGGGAATGCAGGATCATCAAGAGTTACATTATAAACACCATAAATACAATTTAATAAATATATATACCATAATTCTAAACTCAGACTTCATTAGACATATATATACCCTAAGGTAAGGTCACACTATATATATATAATATGACAATAAATAACTTTTCCACAATGCATCAATACATTTGATGAATATTTATTTTATATATTTATGTTTAGTTCCTGATTCAAATCCCTAGGGTTTAATGTGTTGAAGTTAATAATAAATTTAGCTTCCAAATTGTTTAATGCATAAGAAAAAATCTCCCCTTGTATGTGCAACGGTTTGGCTAAAATGCCAAAAAAACAAACTGTCTGCTGAACCCTGATGGACCATGTGGAAGTGGTAAGCTACAGGGCTTTAAAGTCTGTTGTTCTAATGTCTCTCAGATGTTCTAATATTCTATTTTTAACCATCTTCCTAGTCTGTCCCACATATCATTTGGTTGGCATGCATCCACACCCCAGAATATATGCCACCCCACATGACCTACAGGTAAAATGGTTCCTTGCTATATATTTAACACTATTTATCTTACTACAATCCAGATTTTTTAGTCTACAGCATACTGTACATCTACCACACATATAACATCCCTTAGAACCTCCTACTGTTGGAGGTTTCCTCAAATTTAGTAGTTCTTTTAAATTAAAAAACCTACTGTAAGAAAACGTTACCTTTTTTGGTAACAAATGTCCAATATTGTCATCCTCACAAACAATAGGCCAAAATCTTTCCACCAACTTTTTAAATGTTGCAGAAAAAGGAAAAAACATTGAAACAAAAAACAATCTGCTTTCTTCATCACTTTTCTTAAAATCTCCCACATATGTTCTCTTGTTACCTGTTACTCTGCCATCTACTATTCCCAACACCCTATCTTCTGCCCTATCTAAACATGCCATTGAATACCCCTATTAAATAACTATTTGTCTGACTTTCATGAACTCCAGGAATATTTGACTTATCAAAAGTGTTGTTATAAATACGTTTAAATTCCCCATATGGAAGGGAAGTCAAAAGATGATGTGGATGCATAACGAACAATGTCACACAAACCAAAACTATAAACGAAGGAGAACAACAAATGGCGCACAAGTAGAATCCAAAATAAACTTTATTTAGCACTTTCTTTAAGCTATTGACTTCTTCAGAATGATAAAATCCATTTCCTTTCTTCTTTTTATATACTCATCAAATCATGTGACTAAAACTACTTGAATCAATTAATTAAAAAATCACTTGTAAAATCATTAAAATTGTTGCAGCAAGGAGAAATTAAAGTGGAATACATAATCACATTATTATAATAAATATTGTTCACTATGAAATACTGACTAATATTGCACTATCCTTAACCTACTAAATTCATTTTATAACTACATTAAATTAAAGATGAAATTCAGCTTTTAACTTAAGATAACTTGATTTAGAGACAATTTCATTGAGCCCAGGGGGTTGGGTTGCATTACATTTAAGTTGCCACATCAGTTCACGAAATTCTAGAAATAATTCAAGTGGGCCCCCTCTATCCCTATGGGTAACTTGCTCAATAACACTAAACTTGAAGCTATGGTCTGGTTTATCTTTAATATGCTTGTATAGTGCATTTTTTTCAGTGCACTTCCTGATGTCATATAAATGTTGGTATATACGTTTATTGAGACTGTTGACAGTCTTTCCTATATAGAAATTATTATGACAATTTTGACATATAGCTATATATACCAGACATTTACTAGTACAGTTAAACCTTTGTTTCAAGTAAACTTTCCCAAATCCCTGTATTACAAAGCCTTCATTCTCCAAAATGTGGGGTCATTGGTTGCAGCGACCACATTTTTTCATAATACCACAACCTCTATTAGATGGATTAACTTCTAATACATTTTTAAATGACCTATCTCTTTTGTATACTACTACTGGGTGGTCCCCTAATTTATGTTTAAACTACTGCTCCATGTCAAAAAGTGACCAATTATTATTTAAAATGGTCTTGATACTCTCAAAAGATGGACTAAAGGTCAATACCATGGAATGCTGAAATGTTAATTTATTACTTGACAATACCTCAGTATTCAAGGCATTATTGGCTGGCCTCCCCAATATTGGTGTGAAGTAACCTTCATTCCTCTTATTGACAATTTCCTTGAAAATAGGGTCAATGAATTATTTGGGGTACCCTCTTGCCATTAACATATGTTTCAGGGTCTCTATTTCCTTTAAAAACAATTTGTTATGACTGACCATCCTAGCCAACCTAACTCCTTGTCCCTTTACCAAAGATCTTTTTTGGTGCACAGGATGTGCACTTGAAAAATGTAGAAGTGCATTGGAGTAGGTTGGCTTACGGTATATTGTGGACACAAATACATGGTTTAGCTTATCTTTAGATATAGTAATATCAAGGAAATTAATATGATGTGGATGCATACTCTCTGTTGATAGGAAATTGTTAGCAGCTGTCTTCTTAATGAATGGCTTAAAATGGATTCTATTCTCTGCCACAAAAGATTCTACATCTAAAAAATGTATGCTATCCTTGCTGACTTCAGAAGTAAACTCCAGGCCCTATGGATTCTCATTCAAATTTTGCAAAAAACTTTCAAACTCCATTGGATTTCCCTCACAAACAAAAAACAAATCATCAATAAATCTTTTTATAAATAATAACTCGATTAACATAACATTCTGTATTATACATATACCTATTCTCAAAAAAAATCATAAATAATATAGCATAAGCAGGGGCATATGATGCCCCCATTGCTGTTCCTTCCTTTTGCAAAAAATACTGTCTCCCAAAACTAAAACAATTATGTGTGAGGGAAAACTTTAAGAGCTGTATTAAATAATTCATCCATGGGCCCTCACCCAGCATGGAAGCCACAGCCTCCAAACCCCAATGATTTCTAATGCTAGTATATAACGCCTTTACATCATTACAAGCCCAACAAAAGTGTTCCGGGTCTGTTTTTTCCATTCAGTTGGTGTCATTTGGTTTCCTTTTCAGTCTTTAGAATTAATCGGGATATTAGTGGAAGGGTTGGAGAATTAGTTAGAAGTATTTTTTAGTGACAATGTTCAAAGACTTTTCATAAATGCTAGAATATATTATAATGTACACAAACTCAGGATTATATTTTTGCTAAACTTTTACAAATTGTCATATATTGGAAACTGTACATCCTAGACATGCTGTAATATGACAGAAAAAATGCTGTTTGATTGCATGTTTACTTAGCTATTAATAGAAATGGGAAAACATGTTTGATTATATAATCAGCAATATCAATAACATTGAATATCTCTCAAGATTTGCAACCTACAGTCTAAATATTTAAACACAGTTTTCTTCAAACACTTCTAAGGTTTTACCTGATGCCATGCACAGTTTGTAAGTCAGTTTTTGAAATATTAAGTACCTATGGAAATGTTGCTGATTTTCATAATTACTAACAAACAATTAGTGGTATCTTCAGTATATTGTGATATAAATCAGAAATTAATTGTTCTCTCTCCCAACATGCTATTTTACACCATACTCCTCAATAGCATGTAAGTCTCTCAGTTATGAAAATATCAGCATACATATGAAAACTTGAGTAACAAATGCTACTGCTGAATTTTTATACAGCAGGGCATTACAGATTAACAAGCTTAGTGTAATTGTGTTTACTCCTTACCCTTTGTAATGAAGACTGTTATTATCTGATAAGTCTCTTAGTTAAAGAATCCAAAAGATGTCTCAACACCATAAGAAACTATGGTTGTACAAAAATATGTTATAGGCCTGAATGAGGTAATATTTGTCATGTTCTTAAAAAAGGCACACATACATTTTAACACTAGCTTGAAAGTTAAGAATTCAAAAAATAAGTGCTGCCAAAACATGCATCCCCCACTAATCTATCAAAAGCTTTCCTGTCTTTGTCAGAAGGATATGAATTGCTATTCATCAGATGTTTAGCTGGATCTGAGTTCTCAAAAGCAATAGCAGCTATGTCTGATGTGGCATGATTGTATAGAATCTTATAAACTTGAGGAATTTTATATAATCTGGCTGTGGAGACAGGTTGGCTGTGAGGAAAGTTACCGGCTGTGACAAAAATATCCTCCAGTGCTGAAAGAACAGAGGAATGGTTGTAGACTGTGGAAAATCCAGTTGTAATTAATCATAATACTTCTTAGGGATAATAGAATGCCATTGTGTTCCCATTAAAACAACTGATTCATTCTGGAAGTGCTTTCAGAAAAAGAATCTTTCAAAGGGAGGGGTAGACAGCGTGCTCTCCTCAGAATCTGAATCAGAAACGAATAGACAAAATAGAATCTGTCCCTTCTGGATGAATAAAGATTTTGAACTAAATTTGGTCTTAAACCCAGTAAATCATTCCTGGCCAAAGTGACGGAGACAGCAGAATAAATATGTGCAAATTGGCACTTCTTTTTGACAGGAATTTCTGAAGAACCAGACATATTTTTGCCAGGAAAAAGCCTCCTTAAAGATAGGCATAGCATTCTAATTAGGCAGAGAGCTATTCACTGCCCCTTCTCTCAAGAACAACAAGAGTGGCTCTACCATACCCACCAAGGACACTTCAACAGCTACAGAGGATGTGTCTAACACACACACCATGGTGAATGTCGGGATTATACCAGAGTGAGCCATGGAAAAAGATGAATGCTCTGAGGAGCCAGAAATGGCCAAAGCTGAGCCACCCATCTGCAGATGAGGCCCATTAGCAACATGACAATGGCTGTTCAGTAGTTTTCTTCTTGTTGTGGCTGTGAGAAGGAAGAACAAAGGAAATGGTAGGCTGTTCGAGGGTTAAGCCATCTTGCTGATACTCAGGGAAGTCAAGCAGCAGTAGCTGGTAAACTGGTTAAGTAGAAAAAGTAACCACCCTCCAAAAATGCAGTGAAAACACTTTAAATGCTTAATAAGCCCCCCGAAGTAAAATAATACAATGTTTACCAGAGAGAAAAGTAGTTTTAATTTAGTTTAAACCCCAAAGTAAAAAGTAAGGCTCCCGTTTCAAAGTTACTAAAAGCAATGTGACAGTTAATAAAGACACTTTTTTCCTAATGTAAAATTAATATTTTCAGAGAAAAAGTTCACTTTCTACATTTTCCCCTGAAGAGGACTTATCTGGCAAGCAATAAAAAATATTACCTGACAACTGATCCTTGAAAGCCAGCAAGACGAGAAATCTTCAGCAGCAGGAAACTTCTGAAAGACATGGCACCTAAACCAGCTTTTTCAGTCACTTTAGCTAGATCTGAATAATAGTTTGGGTGCATGGAAAGTGCCCTGAAGCTTTGGAAGCTGTCCAGTTATTATATTTTTAGCAGGATATAATGCACAAAGCTAAGGCTAGTGCAGCAGTGATCCCGATGATGAACATTCTGACCTCATATTACGTGTGCTATACAAATGATAATTATTTATAGTGGTGTTAATACTCTAGCAATGGATGCATACTATAACATACAGTATATATAATGCACATACTGCTGTGCATGTACTATGAACCTCATATAGAATGATGAAAACCCGCAATTCTTTATTCTAGTGCACTCAACTTTGGTATATCAAATCTGTTTAAAATTTCATCATTCATTACATAACTGAATCTATCTGTACTGTGCTTCAGGTATTTGCACAGGCACTGACCAAATGTCATAGGAATCCACAAGCAAAATGCACCAAGGGCAATCCATTCTTTCTGCTTAATACCGTCTTCATGGAAGAAGAGTGTTATATGTCGCCGATACTATATGTGATGCTATCATCTGCATATTAGCTTGCTGCACAACATAGCACAGGCATTTGAGAATTCAGATAGGTTTTCCTAGGTTATACTCAAAGGACCAAGCAGCAAATGCCATTTATACCACAGTATGCACTACTTCAGAATTTGTTTTGTGCAAAAAGACATGTTAGATGAATCATCATTATGTTTTTTTAAGTGTAAGCATATTTACAACACTTTTATATTATTAGGGTATAGATTTTATTATTTTTTTCCAAGAACATCTAGCCAGCTAATTTATTTTTTTCCTTTTGATTACATATGGCATGTCAGAGGTAGATTTCAAAAGTGTAAAGTATGCTTCTCAGAAACTTGCACTATTTTGGATGATGAGGGAGCTTCACTTGATGATGAAGAATAGACTATATTCTGGAAGTTGGTGCAGATCAGAGTATAGCATGTGTGCTCTATGCCTTTAAAAAGCATAAAAGCATGTAAGGCTGTGCATACATGTATAATTTCCAGACATGTGCAATCCCTAGTGCCATTTGGGGAAGCAGCCAGTGTGTAAGCATGTATCATATCACAGTGGTTAGTTTGTATATATGTTACTTAGTCATAGTTAAATAAGGTTTACAGTAATGTGTTTATATAGAATAAAGCTGCTTAAACAGAAGCCACAAAGACTCATTTATTCATGTACCAACAAAAGTGACATGGTGTCAGAACTGGGATGGAAAAGAACAAATTCCATGGAAAAGAACAAAGCATTTGGAGCCATGAGATGTAAAGGTGACATTGAATGTAAAATCAAGAGAAAACAGTGCGAACATAACCAGAAGGAATTAAAGGTAATGAAAAGCAACACTAATTATTTACTAGATGCAAAAGAGGCAAGAAAGGCATTACACGGGCATAAACTTTTAGTTATGTACTCACCATAACTTCAGATGTTTGGGAATCATCCTACATTCACATTCTGAACTGGGTTGGGCGATCGACGATCCTCGGCTCCTCGCTGCGCTTATGCTATAGGCGCGGGCGGCTAATCTGGCTGAGCTATCTTTTACACCAGGATGCACCACCACCAATCCCCATAATCATCTTGTCATGCACCAACTTGATTATATAACATTGTTATTGTTAGATGTTTCAAGATGATGTTTCAAGAAACAACAATTCTCTCTGATTCGATCTCCAAGAGGAGGAGGAGGGAAGGAGGGGTGGGTAGAAGAGATGGGATGGATCCCAAACATCTGAATGGTGATTGATTACATAACTAAAATATGTAGTTACGCCTGTCTAATTCAATCTCTCTGAACTGGACTGAACAAATCCTGGGTGGCTCATTGGAGGCTCATCCTGAACAAACCTCAGACCAAGTAGAGAGATGCACATCTAATCATCTAGAAGAAATACAGCTAAGAAGGTGTGGGGAAAATGGTGTGGGCAGACCATGTAGTGTCAGCAGCAATGTAGAATGAAATGCTATGTCAGCCCTGATGCCAAGTAGAATGAGCCCTGACAGAGGTGGTAAGCTCTTTGTTAGAATAAATATAAGCTTGAGTAATATATAACCTGATTTGTTAGAATATCCTGGATTGTGACAGCGTTGCCCACTGATATATCTGCAAAGGGATACAAACTGATGATCCGTTTGATCCGTTTGTTTCTGTCTGTCTAAATAACAACTGAAAAAGCTGTCCTTGTTTGTGTGGAAAGAGAACTCGCTTTGTTAACTCTCTTTTGGAAAAAAACTGGAAGCTCTACTTGATGGTTAAGGAGCAGAAAGTTTGGAAAACGATAAAAGGAACGAAAGGAGAAAAGTCTTCTGAGATACAAACTTCTATGAAAAACCAAGATCTGGTTTCACTGAATAAGCTTGCCTTAGCTTGAGCTTCAAGCAGGAAGTTTCACTTACCAGAAAAGCTGTCTTCCATGATGAAACTTTAGATCACATGCCAGCTGCCCGGTTCAAAGAGGGAAGTAGAGTCAAGTGGCACACTAAAGAGCCTCGCATGAGGGGAAAGGGTTTCGGATATATAGAAATGGGAGCAGCACCTTTCAAGGGAGGTGCAGGATGAGAACACAATCTGTTGCTAATTAGCAGCAACATGGTTTTTAGGTAAACAGAAATTGCTGCTCATTAAAAATGGAGAAAAGTGGATTCAATTGAAATGATGGTCAAAAAATTTTAGTTTTGATGTACTTGGGGAATAGAAATAGGGTGCAAACCGGAGTTGAATAGAAATGGGGTCCAGCCCATTTGGATTTCTTACAATTCTTTGTTTAAGCGGACATGGCTGAATATATATGTGCTCCACTTAATGGAATGTAATACTCCTGTCCCAAAATAGGAGGTCAAGAGACCAACTCGTCAATTTTAGGTGGGCAGAGGAGGACTGTGGTCCGAGGGTGGGAGAGGAGTGGCCAAGGGGACCTTCCACAGGAACCATGGACAGCCAGAATTGTTTCCCAAAGAGATAACCAGAGTTACACTTGGGCAGTGCAGGAACCAGAACCACACTCTTCATTTTGGCCAGTAAGAGATACCTTTTGGATACCAGCTGGGAAGGGAGCAGCCAAGAGGGAAGGCATAAAAGATGCCGGCCTTGATGGGCCAAGGAGCATCTATGTAATGCAAACTCTTCGGAGCGGGGCCAGGAAAAAAATTCTTTGCTCTTTGCATTGAGAGGAGTCTTTGCAACTGTGAGACTTTGCATTCACGTGAGGAGGAGAGCAACTGTCATATTCAGAACATCAGCTATGAGATTGGATGGTTTTCTCATATTCAGAGACCATTCGTGAGGGTTGTAGGATGGTAGCCACTGGGCGTTTGGTGAAGTGACCCATTCTCACATTGGATCACCAAGGATGTCTGCTGGTCTAGGAACTTTGTTCAGGTACCCATTCCTAAACCTTCTGAGTGAACTGTGAGTACACCCTGAGCTTCTGTCCTCCCTGTTTGACAAGTACCAGACAACTGTCATGTTGTTTGAGTGAACAGCAAATTACAAGGAGGAGGGAGATAATGGAAGAGCCTGAAGGGACAGGAGTACTGCCCTTCTCCCCCCTAGGAATGCTGAATGAAGGAGAATCTTCCGGGCAGGCCCCTGGAGGACTGACACCAGCCCAGAATGTCCCCCCACCCCATCTGGGAGGCAGCATAGGAGGAACTTGCCCCTGGAGGAGGGGAAACAACCAAAGGCCCCGAGATCCAAAAGGGAGGATTGAGGCCACCAGAAGAGGGTGGAGAGATTCAGTTCCGATCCATACATAAGGGACTAGAGAACCGGAAAGGACTGACCACTGAAAGGAAAGCCCATAAGGCAAAAACTCTGCAACCATTGAAATGAAGGGGAAGGGTTGAGTCGGTATGGTTTTAATTCTGTCTGTAAGCTGCAGGACCCATAGGGGCTGGGCTTTGGACCTGGGAAGTAAGGCCTTAACTTGAGTGTAACACAGACTTGGTGTCTGTAAGTAGATAGACCCGCATTTGGTTTGAGTCTATCTCTTGTAGGCTCACTTGAAGTCGCTGAGATGGCAGCACAGTTAGAACTGATGCGTCTGAATCTGAGGATTCAGCTGGGGGAGCATCCCAGTGGTTAGTGAGTCATGACTGGATGGCAGTGTGACCAACCCTGGGGGACTTAGTTAGGAGCCAGTCTCCTAAATGAGCCCAGAAATTGCCAGGGCCCTCCTACTTCTGAAGCATAGATGTCTCCTGGGCTGATGGCAAACACCCTGGACCTATGGGGACTTGGGGATGACCAAATCAAACTGCTTTCTCAGCTGAAGCAGAATGGTCCCCTGAGGTTGATACATTGGACTTGGACTTTTGTCTGCGGCGGTTTGGGATGCTGATGAGGAACAAAAATGGGCCTCAGGTCCCCACCTTTTGGCACCATGGAGAATCTCCCAGGTAGAGTGACTTCGATGAACTTGGACTTTCTGACTGAACGGACTTTTATGGGGAGGGGGGTCTGAAGGTGGCTGCCCACCTCCGAAAATGGGGTCGGACCATTGGTCTCCGGGTGAAATCCTGGGATGTCTGGGGGACTCGAAGGACCGCCTTGACCCATAGGTCCTGGCAGATCCCTTCCAGGTGCTGGGGTGCTTGAATTTTCCTCCGGGAAAGGAAGGAGCAGATCCAGTGATGCGAGGGCAGGGACGATGAAGGGCAGAGAGGAAAAAATCGCTCCCCCCTCTCCTGTCCTTAGGCCTCAGCCCCTCCTGGGCCAGCGTCCCCCAGAGCCCGAGCCCCTCATGCTCGCAATCCTCAAGGACTACAAGAAAGAAGGCTTCAAGGATCTCTGAAGGCTGTTTTCAGAGTCAGCAGGGCCTCTTCTGAAGGCTGGGACGCCTCGTGCCTTGGCCTCTTCTTACCTCTCACGGGCAAAGGGGTCCTCCTGCCTTTACCTTGGAATTAATGATGAAACCGCTGAGAGGAAGCGTCGCTTGTCTCCGACTTAAAGGCCTCATGAAATGGAGTCCACTTTGCCAGGCGTGTCTCCATACTTAATTTGTTTTCCTCTCCTGGGACTCTAAGAAGAAGAGAGGCGCACACGACACTACTGACTTTGTAGCACTAGCACTCTAGGTGTGGAACAGAGTGAGTAGGACAGATTATGGACACCACAAATTACAAACATTTTATTTCATCGCTTGCGTGTGTTGTTTTTGTCGAACCTAACTAACCTAGAACCTATCTAAAAAAAAAGTAAAAGTGAAATAAAAAAAGTAAGTAATCCTAAAAAATGTACAAATATATATAAATATATATATATATATATATTTTTTTTTTCAAACAAAAGAGAGACTCAAACAAAAAAAGAGAGTCAGAGAGGCCCAAGAAAACAACAACAAGCAAAGAAAAATACACAAGCACACAAGCAGCAAGTAACAGGGGGAACAAAGAAAAACTGAAAACCAACAACCTAAAAAAAACAAAATTATTTATTCTAAAACATAAAAACACCTTATATTTTATAAATTCACAATGAAACAAAAAAAAATTTCAAAATGAGGTAAGGAAGGAAGTGGAGCTAAATAAATGAATAATAGTACTTAGCCCAGCCAAGACTGAGATGTTAGTCTAAAAGCGTTAGTGGGGGAAGAGTGGTGGGGGATTAGTGGTGGTGCATCCTGGGATAAAGATAGCAGGCCCAATTAGAGGCCTCAAGCGTATCAGTGAGGAGAATCGGCTCAGACAGCCAGTTCATAAACTGCATTATCAGGCAAATGGACAGCTCCAAAAGTTTGTTAACAAAAGAAAATGTTTAAGATAAAAGTGTTGGACAAAATGAGCATGTTTAAAGTGCAAAACAAGCACGTTAAAGTATAAAATGATCATGTTCAAGACAGAACAAGTGTGTTTAAGGCATAACTGGACATGTTTAAAGTAAAACAAGCACAAAGAAGTATGCTGGGCATAATGAAAAGAAAAGGGGCACAGTAGATAAAAAAGCAAAGCAATTGCTATGTTGGGCAATGTGCTGTGTTTGGGCATAACTACGACTTAGTTTGGTATTAAAAATGAATTAAAGTCATTCAAAGTATTTTGGAGTGTATGAAAGTGCTCACAGTGTGTGCTTATTACTGTGCATGCATTTCAAAGAGTTCACTATGTGTAAAGTGCAACTGTCTTGTGCAATTCAGTTGAAGCATGGCTTTTTGAAGAAAAGCTCTTGTGCTGGGTGTGGATGTTCACTAAGTGCTCCATTACAGAGTGCTTCTTGTATTATAAAGAGTTGCCTGGCAAGGTGCCACCATTTTGGGAACATTACAATGTATTGCATCTAGTCATTTGCAACGTGCACATACCTCAAAAGATATTGAATCTGGGCAACCAAAATCTAATTATTTGCATTGTTCGATTGCTTAACAAGTTTCTTGTATTAAAGAAAGATGTTTCTTACAAAATATTACAAGAGCATTACATACCTCTTGAATTGCTCAGTTGCATTGCTAAGTTCTTGAATGTTTCTTAAAGCTACGACTTAAATAAGTGATAGTGCATGGCTGTTACATGCCTGCCTTTATCGATAAATTTCCAGGCAGTTACTTTAGCATTTTAGCCTTTACCAATTCTGAAAGCTGATGATTTTAGCATTTCTGCCTATACTAACCAAAAGCTTCATAAAAGCATTGCAAAGTCTGAAAAGGTATTCTGTTAAGTTCTGTAAAGCAGTAAATAAGTAGAAAATCTATTCCAGTGAGTTTCGTAAAGCACGAGAAAGCTAAACGGTTATTTCACAAAGTACAACAGAGCATTGAGAAACATAAAAAAGTTATTTTGTAAAGCACAGTGAACATTAACAAATTTGAAAAGTTATTTCACAAAGTGCAATAAAGCATCGAGAAGCCTGAGTGGTTTATTTTGCAAGATCCAGTTAATTGAAAACACTAAGTGGTTATTCATTCACACAATACCGATAAACACAAAGAAAAAAAGCACAGATAATACATGTGTGCGTGTGCGTGTGCATGTGTGTGTGTGTGTATGTGTGCGTGTGTGCGTGTGTGTGTGTGTGTGTGTGTGTGTGTGTGTGTGTGTGTGTGTGTGTGTGTGTGTGTGTGTGTGTGTGTGTGTGTGTGTATTTGTACATACTTCAAGACCTTTCACTGGTATGTATTAATATGGTTGATGGATTTCGAAAACCACAATCTATTTTGTTTGATCAGAATATTGTAGAGAACTGGAGAATATTTGAACAGGGGTATGATATTTTTATACAAGCAGCTTATGCAGATAGAGATGCACATACAAGGGCATTTATTTTGCTAAATCTAGCAGGATTTGAGGCTATAGTAAGAGAGCAATCATTTGTAATGCACCAGCAGGTTATGAAGGTGAAGATGATATTGTTGTGCATACTGAATCCAGAGAGGACCCATAGTGTTTAAAGCATAAGTTCAGAGAAATGTGCGACCTGCAGACGAACATTCATTTGAGACGCATTTGTTTTACACAAGAAATCAGAAGCCAGAGGAAACATTTGCAGCTTATATAACTGACTTGAGAAGTAAGGCCAAAACGTGTCAGTCTGGTGACTTGAAAGATGAGCTGATAAAGGATAGACTTCTATGTAGTATTAATAGTGCTGCAGTGAGGAAGATTTTGCTTCATGACAGTGATTTGGCATTAGGCAAAGCATTAGAGATTTGTCAGATCCATGAGGTGACAGAAAGGCACATGAACATGCTTACAAATGAAAAAAGCATAGTTTCAGTAAGATCCAGAGCAAATGTAGACAGTATACTACACATGGCAAGCAGAAACAGGCCTAAGCAAAGGGCAACCACAGGAATTCCAAAGAAGGTGCAGAGTTTTCCAGAAAGTTCTAGGAAAAGTGCAAGCTCCACCGCCATCTCAGTGCCATACAAGTGTGAATCAGCAAAACCCAAATCTAGCTGTATTGTTAACTGTCAAAATTGTGGTGCAAACCATGAGTCTAAAAGAGAAATGTTTAGCATATGGTCAGCAGTGCCAAAAGTGTAAGAAATGGAACAACTTTCAAAAGTTTTGCAAGTCAAGTAAGCCTCACACACTTGTAAAGAAAGGTCATACAAGAAAACAAGTTGATCAAGTAGAGTCAAAACAATCAGCTTTCTACGTGGATGGTGTATCAGTACTGGGAGAAAGAGATGATGTAGTAAACTTTTGACAAGGAGTGAAGTGTTTTGCACAGTTCGGATCAATGAGAAATCCACAGAGCTCAAAGTAAACACTTGATCAAAGTGCAATGTTATATCAGCAGATACATTTGCAAAAGTGAAAACCAACAAACAACTCAATGTAACTATCAGTGAAGGCTTGTTGCGTATGGAGGTGAAGAAATTCACACCTAAGGTTCAGTAAAACTTCCATGTTATTTGGCGGAGAATTGTTAGAACTTATTATTCTATGTAGTCAGATGACCAGTGCAATCTTTACTAGGTCTCAAAGATAGTTTGAGAATGAATCTGGTTTCTTTTGCTAAAGAAGTTCATCATGTGAGTGCAGTTCCAAGTACAAATTTCTCAGAAGCCATTTTCTCAAGAGTATGCTGATATTTTCGATGACAAGTTGGGCAAGCTTCCAGTTGTGTATTCTATGAAATTAGACCCAAAAGTCACTTCAGTGGTCAGACCAGCAAGAAAAGTTCCAACAGCTATGCAAGACAAAGTCAAATCTCAATTGGATAAGATGGTGCAGCAAGACGTGTTTTGTCTAGTCACAGAACCAACTAAATGGGTGTCGCCCATGGTAGTTGCTCATAAGAAAGGCTTAGATGAAATCAGAATATGCACTGACCCTAGAGATTTGAACAAAGCATTAAAGAGACCATATCATCCAATGAATACAGTTGAGGAAGTCATAGCTCTAACACGAAATGCTACTGTATTTTCTGTTTTGTATGCAAAGAGTTCATATTGGCAAGTGATGCTGGATCGTAAATCCTCATTTCTAACTACTTTTAGTACCCAATTTTGCAGATACAGATTTCTAAGGATACCATTTGGAATAAATTCTGGGAGTGAAGTCTTTCAGCATGGAATGGAACAAATTGTTTCAGGTTATCCTTGTGCCATAATAGTAGCCGATCTACTCGTAGGAGGCAATGGCGATGCAAAGCATGACAGAAACCCCAAGAAAGTTCTAGATAGAGCACGTGAAGTAAACTTGAACATCAATCCTCTGAAGTGCAAATTCAGACTTCTAGAAGTAACCTGTGTAGGGCATTTGTTTACAAGTACAGGCTTAAAACCTGACCCGACCAAACAAAAGCTATTTTTGAGATGCCAGCACCAGACAATGTCCAGAGTTTACACTGTTTTCTGGGTATGGTCAACTATTTGGGCAAATTTATACCAGATTTCAGTGAGCTGAAAGCACCGTTAAGAGAGCTAACACAAAAGAATGTTGTATGGTCATGGTCACATCATCATCAAAAGGCACTTGATGACCTTAAGCAGAAAATTGTGATAGCCCCTACGTTACGGTACTATGATGTGAATAAACCAGTCATCCTATCCTGTGATGCTTCAAATTTTGGTCTTGGTGCAATTTTTTTACAAGAGGACAGACCAGTAGCCTATGCATCTAGGACACTTACTCAAACTGAGATGCATTATGCTCAAATTGAGAAAGAGCTTCTAGCAATAGTTTTTGCACGTTCCAAGTTTCACGATTATATTTATGGTTGAGCTTTTCAAATTGAAACTGACCATCAGCCTCTAGTTTCTTTTCTAAAGAAATCAATGCATTCTGCCCCAGTGAGATTACAAAGAATGATGCTCAAATTGCAAAAGTACAATTTCAAAATTGTCTACACTAAAGGTAATTTGCGTTATCTGGCTGATACTTTATCCAGATCTCCTAGAAGTACAACAGAACAACTTGATGCTGAACATTTTGACTTTGATGTAATGTCAGTGCATAATTTTTCCACCACTAGACTTGATGAGTTGAGAGATCACAGTATGACTGATCAAATTTCACAAATCACTCACTACATCAATGTTGGATGGCTGTCAAAACAATCTAGTGTAGCACCTGAGGTGCAATCATACTTTCCATGCAGAGATGAATTGTTGATGTAAGATGGTATTATTTTCAAAGGTCCTAAAATTGTTGTTCCTGCTTCATTATGGCATGAATATATCCAGATTTTGCATCATGGCCACTCAGGTTTATCATCCACTAAGAGAAGTGCCAGAGAACTAGTATTTTGGCCTTCATTATAAAATGACATTGATAGTGTTCCTTCTTCTTGTTCGATAATTAATAGTACCAGAACACATTTGCTAAAGGAATCACTTCACCTAAATCCAATACCTAAACTGCCTTGGTCTACTGTTGCAACTGATATCTTTGAATGGAATAATCAATGCTATCTGGTTTTGGTAGACTCTTACTCAAACTGGTTTAAAATTGATCTGCTACCAAACTCACCCCAACAGCTGTTATCACTAAGCTTAAACATCATTTTTCAGTTCATGGTAGTCCTCACAAACTTTATTCTGACAATGGTACTCAATTTACTAGCCAGTTGTTTCAGAAATTTGCAAAGGTATGTGACTTTGTACATGTCACTAGTAGTCCAGAATATCCTTAATCCAATGGTCTAGCTGAATGTGCAGTACAGAGTGCTAAGCAATTACCTGAAAAGTCAAACCGTGACAATACCAATATATTCTTGAATTTACTTAATCTCAGAAATATACCTCGTGACAATATTCTTGGCTCACCTGCACAAAGACTACTTTCCAGACAAACTAGAACTATGCTATCAATTTCCTCAAGTTTGTTGAAGTCTAACTCTAGGAACAATAAAACCATCAAGGCTCAATTGTTGAAGAAGTGTAATATCCAGAAATCTAGTTATGACAGATCGAGCAAATTACTTCCTTATTGAGGGAAGGAAAGATCTTACAAATCCAGACAATGAAAGGTTTTGTTTGAATAGGACATATAACAGGCATCTGTGCCAAGCCAAAATCTTATTGGGTAAGCTCCAAGGGTGTAGAATATAAGAGGATTCACAGACATCTTCTTCCTGTACATGAATCATTACCATTGCAATCACAACATTGTATCTGTGATGCAGACTCCAAACCAAAGGCTGAGTCAGACAGTGTTTCCAGACCAGTTTGTGTTCAAAACTCTGATTCTGTTCCAGTGAGTAATTTGAACATTCCACAGGTCAACAATTTTGCAGAGACTGTTCCAGTTGCTAAAACTGATTACCAATTTTATGTTACATGATATGGATGAGTTTCTAAGTGAAATACACAACAACATGGATTGGATTGAATACTCATGTTTACTTAGTATTGTATAATGCATGTTCATAGGTTCATCGGTGTGTACAAGGCTAATGGCCTTGGGGCCTTTACAAGCCTAGCCCATAGAAGTGCCCTGGCATTGTGCTGCTTGTTGTTAGTTACCAGTGACTCTATCAAGTAGGGCCACTGGAGTGATCCCCAAGGTGAACTTTCTATTTCCCATCCAGTCATCAAGATTTCTCCTGAGGAGGTCTAGTGAGGTGTCTGCATGACATGTATGGAAAGTCTATTCCAGAGCATGGGCAGTCTCTGGGTTATGAACCTGTCCCTCCAGCATGTTCTGTTGATTGTGATAATGAGGTTGAGGTCTCTGTAGGGTGTGGTGTGGAGGGATTGGGATTTCTTTAGATATAGCATTTCTAACAGAGCTGGGTCAGAAATGGCTTTGTAAGTCAAAGCAGAGATCGAATCTTTGTAGACAATATGAGACAGAGAATAGATGGAGTTTGTTGAGTCTGTCCATTTAGGACATATTTTTAAGGCCTAGGATCCTCTTCGTGAAGTACTTTTGTGGCCTCTTCAGCTGTTGCAGGTGTCTAGTGAGGTGCATGCTAAATGGGGCATTATACTCTATGATTGGTCTAATGAGAGAAGAGTAGAGAGATATGGTGACCTCTTTCTTCCTGGATGCAAAACCCTTCGTAATGAGATGTGTTACACAAAAGGACTTTCTGACCACAGTGGCAATGAGGTGACTGGAGGAGTGGTTTCTGTCAATCTGTGTCCCCAGATCTCTTATAATGCCTTCAGTGTTCAGTGAGCTCCAATCGATGTGGTAATTAGTGGGAACTGATTTTTTCCCAAAGTGGATGATGACACATTTTTTCTCATCAAGCTTAAGGCCATGGTTTCCACACCGGTCATTGGTCTCAGTGAGGCCTTTCTGTAGGATGTCTGCATCACTTCAGGAATTAATAATGGCTCCCAGCTTGCAGTCATCTGCGAATCTGGTCAGCCAAAGTCCCTCATGTTGGTCTGGACTTCTGAGAAGTAAATGCCAAACAGGAGAGGACCCAGGACCGATCCCTGTGGGACTTCACATATGGCTTGCCAGCAGTCTGACTTAGAGTCCGCTACTTTCACACTGTGTGTTCTATCTGTGAGCCAATTTGCAACCCACCTAACTATATAAGGGTTGATGCCTAGTTTTGTGAGGTTATCAATAATTCCTGAGTGAGGAATGGTATCAAAGGCCTTGGCCTGATCGAGGTAGGCTGTATGAACTGCCTTACCTTCATCCACCACTCTGGTGACTGTCTCAAAGAAGTCAACCAGGTTGAGTAGGCATGATCTACTTTTCACAAAAAACAAATTATGTGGGATCTAGAGTTTGGAGATTCCTTATATCCTTGTTAATTAGATCCATGATGTTGCACTCCATAGAATTACATATCAGACCTGTCAGGCTAATCGGGTGATAGTTTCCAAGGTCTGTAGTCGCTTGTCCTTTATGAAGAGGGATGACTGTAGCAGTGTGCCATTCAGTAAGGACAAAGCCTGAGTTGAGGCTGTGATTGAACAGAGCACACAGATATGGTGCCAGTTCACTTTGTAATTCATGTAAAACACAGCCTATGATATTGTCTGGTCCCATGGAAGCTGTATTCTTGGCCTTAGACAATGCAGCTTTAACCTGTGCTGCAGTAATGCAGGGTGCCTGACATTTTTCCGGTATTGAGATTGGTCCTTTGTGGGGGATGAGGGGAAAAGTCGGTACTGAATCTGTCGGCAAGTATGTTGGCAATATCTTTTGGCTCAGTATAGGAAGTACCATTGTGTAGCAACTCAGAGCAAATCTGGGTATTGCCATGGAGATTCTTGATATAACTAAATAAGGCTTTGTGGTTGTTTTTAGTGTCTGCCACAATTCTGCCTTCATAGCTGGCTTTAGAGGTTTTGATGAGGGATCCCAATTTTTTGTTGAGGCTAATAAGGGAGTTTTTCCAGTCTTGGGACTTCATCTTTTTTTGCAACAGTTTCTTCCTTCCTTTATAGAGTTTCTTAATGGCATGGGACCACCAGACTGGCTTCTTTTTTTTTGGAGGAGAGCGTCTTGGTTCTTTTGGGTATGGCTAGTTCCATGCATTATGTACATGTTCGTACAGTGCATTGAGTATGATTCAGCAGTCATGCATCTATTTTCCATTGATGTGGGTGCTGTGAAGTTAGCCACCTCTGTTTTTAGTAGTCCAAAGTCAGCTTTGGATAAGTTTTTCATGGTGAAATACCTTTGTTGGGGGTGTGGGTGAAATATGGATTTCCATGGTGATTAGTTTGTGGTTGGATCTAACCAGGGAGGACTTGACTATTGGTATAAAGCAATGGCTGCCAATGTTAGTAATAACCAGGTCAAGGATGTTGCTTCCTCTAGTGGGGTTAAGAGTGAGCTGGTCCAGGGCATTGCAATTGATAAATTCCAGGAAGCATTGGACTAGTGCATTGGTGCCTGAGTAGTTTTCCCAGTTGATGGAGGGGTAGTTGAAGTCTTCTAGTATGAAGGTTGGACCTTGATAGATTCCAGGGTGCTTAGGAACATGGTGTGTGAGTCTAGGGACATTGTTGGGGACCTATAGCAGGCTATGACCTGGATCGCAGTCTTACCAATGTTAGTTGTACCTGAAGTATCTCAGATGCATTATGCTGGGCGACTAGTCTGGAGGTGTGCATATCCTTTATGAATATGGAGACACCACTGCCTTTGGAGCTTCGGTCCATGTTTCCTAGCCGAAAGGTGTGGAATGAATTATAGCCTGGTAGCAGGGGTGCTTTTTGCCGCTTTAAGCCAAGTCTCCGTTACAGCACAAATGTTGATGTTTTCCATTTTTAGGAGTGCTTCGAGCGAGTACATCTTGAGATTTAGACTTCTAACGTTGATGTCTCTAGATTATTTGTGATTTCTGCGTGCTAAATATCTCATGACAAATTGCATGATCTATTTCACAAGGAGGGAGGATGTAGATCAGAGTATAGAGTGTGGCCATATGTCTTTTAGAAGCATGCGAGGCTGAACGTGCATGTATACATTCCAGACACTGCAATCCCTAGTGCCATTTTGAAGAAGCAGCCAGTGTGTAAGCATGTATGATCACAGCAGTTAGTATGCATATAAGTTGCTTAGTCATAGTCAAATAAGCTTTACAGTAATGTGTTTATATAGAATAAAGCTGCTTAAACAGAACCCACAAAGACTCGTTTATTCATGTACCAAGAATAAAGCGACAGTTGGTATGCAATTTTAAATATCCTGGATGAACCCCTAGCTATACTCTGGCAATCCTCAATGGTAGCCAAGCATGTAAGTGCGATATGCTGGATTTCTGTCATCATATCCATCCATGGCAGTTAAGTAGTGCCAACTTTGGAAAAAAAAGTTGCACATATGTGATGATAAGTGTTGTGCAGCTGTTGTGAGCTTGTATATACTATTAATGCTTATCCTGTCATTGTCAACTGAAAGTGAATGCATAGTACAGTTATTTGAAGAAGCACTATGTCCTATAAAACACCGGATCCTAGACGATTTGCCCGTGTATTTGTGCTGAGTAGTCTGTTAACATTGATCATACTGTGCTGCCATTTTTAACAGCTAAAAAGTTGATGGGACAGCCTGATCCTCACAGTTTCTCATGTCATATCAAACTTATCCACATCTTGCCTCAGCATAAGCCTATTTCAAATGATATTAGGAAGACAAAAGAAGGACTAGCAGTCTAATGTTACAATTGAAACATGAGGCAAAAACTGCTCCTTATTACCCAGTAAAATAAAATAACTGTAGACCTGAAGCTTCATACAAAAAGTTAATTCAAAAAAGTATGAAATAGTTCAAGGTTATTTTGCTGAGTGACTTTTACCATAATACTGTTTATTGCAATACTCTGTCTAATCCTTTTGCTCCCACAGGTTTCAGTTAAAGTAAAGCTTGATTGATGTTTTGTAATAAAGATATTAAAATACCAATACATTATAAAAATGCAATAATATTGATAGATAAGTGACCATGTCATATTTTCCTTGTAGAGAAATATCTTTGCTAAAATAATGTCTACCTCAAAGTATTGCTATTGTTAAATTTTAATATAGCATGTTTAAAAATGTTTATAGCACTGTATTATCATATCAATAGGATGTAGGATGCAAAATCATTAAATATGTGCACTACCAGGCTCATTCTAGAATATTAAGTATGTGCATCAGTTGTGCACATATCTGTAGCTTATGGCTTCAGAGAAAGGATCCCATCTTCTTGGGGAGCAGATGTGATGACATATGTTGTAGATCTTTGCAGAGCTGCCATGAGTATTATGTTGTGAATATGTATAAAAGCAATGCCACTTTAAGATGAATGTATAGCAGCATAATTCTAAGAATTAAATCACATAACGCATCAAGTCTAGAGGCAGTGGCCAGTGTATTCACAATAAGTGAACTGTTAACACTGATTTTGCTGCAAAGTCATTTTGTATAGAATAAACTCAATAATTTGTATTGAAATTCAGGTGTACCCTAATATTATCGATACTGCCATTCAGCATGACTGAGGAACAAGGAGTGAGCTTCATAACAATATATACCATGAATCTCCAGATTCCTGTAAGTACTGTGATATTATGGCCCCTATCCCCTATGATATGCTTGCTTTTTACTGACTTTTTTTAATGTGACATCTCCTATTTGAATCAACTTATAATAATGTGTTTTCTGAGTCTGTAGTCATCGACAAGAATTCATTTATGGAATGGTCACCTGGAAAGAATGCCTAGCAAATGTTACTCTTTTAGCATATATGCACACTTTGCGCAAACATTGACATTTAGTACACACATGTATGAGAAAATCATCTACATTAAACATGATGGCGGTTGACAGAGCCATGTCCCTGCCTGAACATATATCTTACCATGTGTGGTCTTGATTTATCTTGATGCCACAAAGATGCAGATCATATATAGCCTCACTGGCAGTATAACTGCTATTGAATGCACACAGTGTACTGCACCATTCCTAAGAGTTATCAAAGAATAGCATTAACTTGTTTGTGGGCTGCAGCACTCATGTCAATAATTCCTGTGTAGTGGATGCAAATGACAGGGATGTTTGTATTATCAGAAATAAGTCCATGAAATTACTCTGCTACCAGAATGCAGAATGCAATGAATGTCTTTCTAAAAAGTGGTAAAGCCCATCCATACTATTTAGAAAAGTTTGCATTTTCATAGTATGTTTAATATGAAAGCCAGTGCAGCAGCCTAAATTCTGGCACTTACAGTACAGAACTGCTTAGCAGCCTAACTGATCTGCACAAAAATATTACAACTCAATAGTATCCAATTGTTGTATAAGTTGTCCATGGACTTTAGATGTTTTACACATTCATATTTTCAGAGACAGCATAAAATCATTAAAGTAAATGTTTATTGTCTTTGCTTACCATTCTTATTTTTCAAAACTGACTATTTATGGATAAGTCAAACATGTTATAAGTAAAGCCTTTTAGCACATTGTAAATTTATATCAGAAGTCTTTCCAAATGGAATTGTGCTATATGTGTTCTGCTTGTTTTCCTTTATGGATGATGCTTGACTTATTGGTGTCTTCACCAACAGAGAACATCCATACCTATCTATTAATGTTATTTTATTAATAAAATCTAAGAAATATAAATTAGCCCATGTTAACCAATAACTTAGAAATAACCTAGAAAATCCATATTATAGTATTAACACTACATATTCTTTCAAAAGTAATAAATACAGCTAAGTAATAAAAGTAAACACGAACACTGTAAAATACTTATTTCAAATGAAAATTATTTTATATTTAAAGACAGTAAACAGTAAAGTTAGACTTTCTGAGACCAGCCAAAGTCTTGCAATAAACAATATGCACAGCTGACCATTGCTTGGACTTAACATACTATCTCAGTACTTTTGATTGTTTTCTGAGTTATTTCAGAATAATAGCCATTGATAAATTATTGAGTCAACAAAGCATAATTTTTATTCAATTTGTTTTGTCTGTATAAAACAATAAGTTCTTCACAGTTTTACTTCGTAAGATCATAGGAGAATACTAGGCTAATGAGCAGAAAGTGCCATTTTAAACCTTACCACTTCCAAGAAATATTAGAAAGGTATTGGTCCCTTCCATTTTGGGGGTATAATACATTTGGGCATGAGTGGTTAAGCTCTGTAATAAAGACCTAGGAGCTAGACCTAGGGTAAATTATTAAGTCCACCAAGCATCATTGAAAAAGTACAGGAAAGTACTTTAGACCACATGTATAAGAAGCCTGTTCCAGAGAAGGGATAGCCTCTGAGACACATACATGCCCCTCCAGCATGTCTTATTTAGGTGAGGTTTAGGTTCCTGGCTTTGGTGTTCCTGATGCTGTTTTTTTGTGGATGTGTAACAGGTCCATTACAGGTGGATTAGAGGATGCTTTGTAGGCCTGGCATAGATTGCCTCACAAAAGCCTGTAAGAGACCAAGTATAAGAGCAAGACTTTGAGATGGTCTACATATGACTTGTTATCTAAACCATGTATTCTTTGTATTAGGAGCCTCTGTGGGTGCTCCAGTTGTTGGATATACTTGGTTGAGTACATACCAAAGGGGGTATTGTACTAATTGGTTGGTTGCATGATGTCAAAGTACAATAGAATGATAACATTTTTGGATCTAGATGCCATACCCATGCTTATAAGTTGTGCAACATAGAATTACTTCCTTACTACAGTAGACACATGATGGTCAAAGGCCAAGTGACTGTCAACATGTGCTTCCGAATCTCTGAATACTCGGTCTACTGTTAAGATATAGTATTAATGCAGTAATTTGTGAGGGTAGCTGTTTTACTGAAAGATGCAATTATGCAGTTACTGACACTGAGTTTAAGACCATGACTTTGGCAGCAGTTAATGGTCTGTAAGAGGCCTTCTTGGATTGTATCAGTATCTTGGGGGGATTCAATGACTGCACCTACATTGCACTTGTATGTGAACTTGATCAGGTGAGACACTTTGCTAGTGACTGATCTTTTTTGTGATGGCCATGGCAGAGTGCCCTATTTTATCTTCTTTGTCTTGTCTATGGTCTAGTTGGCTCTCCAATGGATGACATAGGGGTTAATACCTAATTCAGCTAGATTAGTTCCAAGGTCCAAGTGAGGTATTGCGTAGAATGCTTTGGTTGAGTAAAGGTAGGCACTGTACATCATCTTGCCCTTGTCCTCTTTGAAGAAGTCCTTCAGGATGAGTAGGAATTAGCTGCCCTTGACAAAACCAAACTGAGTTGGTCCCAGTGTCTTTTGATTTTCCATGTCATTGTTTAACAAATCCATGATTATTCTTCCCATGGCTTTGCATATCAGTCAGGCTTATGGGTCAATAGCTCCCGGGTCTGAGGATAGCCCACCCTTGTGCAGTGGGATAACCATTGCAGCCCTTTATTTGTTTGGTGCAAAACCCATCTGGAGTGATTAAATGTGATTCTAGTGGACCAAATAGTTCATATATTATGCTATTAAGGAGGTACCCAGGATATTTTCAGGCCCATTGATGCAGTGTTTGTGGCCTTGGGGAGTGCCTTGAGGACATATTGCCTAGAGAAAGGACCTATTGCCTAGAGAATGTAGGTGGAGTTTTGTTTTGAAATTTTTTCCTGAAGGTTTTTTTGCACCACTAGTAGGCATATAGACAAGCTATTCCAGGTATATGCGCTTACAAAGTCCAGAAACCTCTGGGCATACATATTAGGGGTCATGTATAATTCCTAGTGTTTAGTGAGGTAGTTTAATTCACCCATGAATATGGTGTTGGGTTGAATAGGGAGTGTCATTAGTATATTTAAGTATATGTTCTGGGTTTCTTGGGTCATGGTGGGGCCATATATCTTAGTGGGAAATGATACAAGACTTTTCTGATGGTAATTTACATGTGGAGAAGCTCAAGCACATCATACTGATTGACCTACATTGAGATGTGTGTGTTTCTTATGTAAATCGGGATACATCCATCTTTCATTCCTTCCTGTGCAGTAAGTTGTCTAAATATGTGGAAGACATTGTAGCCCTGTACTACCAGGTTGCTCTCCATGGCTTTAAACCAAGTCTCAGTAATTGCACAAATAAGTATACTCTCATGAAGTAATGGAGTTTATTGTCTAAACTCCATACTGAGCGTAACACCTTTTGATGTTCTTGTGTTATAGGTTCATAGGTTCATAGGTTGGTACTAGGCTACCAGCCCTAGGGCCTATAAAAGCCTAGCCATAACAATTCCCTGGCTATTTCTTCCCACAATATTTACTTCCATGTACCCCTGTCTAGCAGGGTGACTGTTGTGATCCTCGGGGTGAATTTCCTATCTCCCATCCAATCGTCAAGGTTCCTTTTGAAGAGGGCTAATAAGGCACTCCGCTTGACATGTATGGGCAGTCTATTCCAGAGTCTGGGGAGTCTCTGGGTCAGGAACCTATCCCTCCAGCATGTTTTGTTTATTGTGATGACAAGGTTTAGATCCCTGGAGCGTGTGGCTCTGAGGGATTACCTCTGAGTAGATGATATGTGACAGAGTATAGCTGGAGTTTTTTTAGACGGTCAGCATGGAGCGTCTGCTTTAGTCCTGTGATTCTTTTAGTGAGGTATTTCTGCAGCCTTTACAGTTGTTGCAGATGTCTTGAGAGGTACATACCAAATGGGGTGTTGTATTTTATAATGGGTATAATGAGGGATGAATACAGTGGGACAATGACCTCCTTTTTTCTGGATGAAAATCCCTTAGTAATGAGGTGTGCCACATAGAAGGATTTCCTGACTGTTGTGGCGATGTGGTTATCAAAGGTGAGACCACTGTCCACCTGTGTCACTAAGTCTCTTATCACACTTTCGGTGTTTAGTGTACTGCCACCTATGTGGTAATTCATGGGTACATGTTTTTTTCCCCAAAGGGAATAACTATACATTTCTTGGCATTGAGCTTGAGCCTATGACTCTGGCACCAAGCATCTGTTTCTGTAAGGCCCTTTTGTAGAATATCCACATCATTTGGGGATTCAATAATGGCTCCCAGTTTGCAGTCATCTGCAAACTTTGTTAGCCAGAGTCCCTTAGTGTTGTCCTGTACTTCAGAGATGTATATGCCAAACAAGAGTGGTCCCAGGACTGAACCCTGAGGTACTACACTTGTCACTTGTCTGGAGCTGGATTTGGAGGCAGCTACTTTTACAGTGTGGGTTCTGTCAGAAAACCAGCTGGCAACCCATCGAGTGACGTAGGGATTAATGCCCAGCTTAGTAAATTTATCTATGATTCCAGAGTGGGGAATGATGTCGAAGGCCTTGGCGTAGTCCAGCTAGGCTGTGTGGACTGCCTTACCCTCATCCACAGCTCTGAAGACTGATTTAAAGAAGTCAATCAGGTTCAGGAGACAAGATCGGCCCTTCATGAACCCAAACTGGGTGGAGTGGAGTGTTTGTCGGTTGCAATGTCTTTGTTTATAGGTTCCATGATAATACGTTCAATGGCCTTGCACATCAGGCTCATCAGACTGATGGGACAGTAGTTCCCAAGATCCAAGGTGGATCCCCCCTTGTGGAGTGGGATAACTGTAGCAGTGCGCCACTCAGTGGGCACAAAGCCTGAGGTAAGGCTATGATTAAACATGACACTTAGTTGAGGTGCCAATTCATTTTGTAGTTCATGTAGTACACAGCCCGGGATATCATCTGGTCCCATAAATGCTGTATTCTTAGCATTGGAGAGAGCGTTTTTTTACCTGTGTGGCAGTTATTACTGGAATTTGGCATTCTTTCAGTATTGAGATGGGCCCTTTAGGAGTGAGAAGGAGTGAAGTTGGCATTGAATCTATCTGCCAGGATTCTGGCAATATCCTTGGGATCAGTATATTTAATGTCATTCTGTTGTAGCTCAGAGCAGATCTGAGCATTGCCATTTAGATTCTTGACATAGCTATAAAATGCCTTGTTGTTGTCTTTGGAATCTTTGGCAATTTTATTTTCATAACTAGCTTTGGAGGAATTTATGAGGGATCTCAGCTTTCACTAAGGCTGGTAAGAGAGTTTTTTGCATCCTGTGATTTTCCTCTTTTCTGCAACAGTTTCTTCCTTTTGTTGTAAAGTTTGTTTATGACAGGAGACCACCAGATTGGCTTCATTTCTTTTGGAGGAGAGCATCTTGGTTCTATTTGGGATGGCACGATTCATGCATTAGTGGATGTGCCCGTACAGTGCCTTAGTGTAGGATTCAGCAGTCAATCTTTCAGTTCCCATCTGCATGGGTGTCATGAAATTTGTCACTTCTGACTTGAGTAGCATGAAGTTGGCTTTGGAGAAGTTTTTTACGGAGTTTTCCTTACTGGGGGGTGGGGGGTATGTGGATGTCAAGGGTAATTAGTTTATGGTCAGACCTGACCAATGAGGGGGTGACCATAGGTGTGGATTATCGATTTCCCATGTTGGTAATGACCAGGTCTAGGATATTGGAACCCCTGGTGGGACTATGGATTAGTTGATCCAAAGCATTGGAATTTATGAATTCCAAGAACCGTTGGGCAAAGGTGTTGGTACACGAGTAGTTTTCCCAGTTAATGGCAGGGTAGTGGAAATCACCCAGTATTAGGGTGTTTGGTTGTATCTTAATATTTTCCAGTATGTTTAGAAAGGTGTAGTGAGAATCTTGTGGCATGTTGGGGGATCTGTAGCAAGCTACAATTTGGATTGCAGTCTTACCTAGTGTTAGTTGCACCTGGAGAATTTCATACACATAGTTTAGCATCAGAAGTGAAGCTGGTTCAACAAGCACCAAGGGCTGTTATTGTAAACCAACAACCCATCCCCTCTGCTCTTCAAGTAAAGGGGGAAAAAAAAGCACTTCACTGTAATAAGCCAATAAGTGATCAGCTGATTACAGTTAGATCTACACCCCCTCCAGCTTTTCCATTGAAGAGCAAATAAAAAATGGACATTCTATTTACTGGCACACAAACCACATGGCCAGATGCACAACATCCCCAGTCCTGCCACAGGCATTCAGGTCCTGTTTCAGTGCCCTCTCCCCAACCCTCCCTCAATATAATTTCTTTTAAACTGTAGCAAACTCTTTGCTATAAATGTAGCAATCAGTTGCTACAGTTTATTCCTGCCTGCACAGAGTGCTACAGCACTCAGGTTGTAGCTAAAAGAAAAGTTTTTTTTTTTTTTTACTTTTAAATTGTAGCAAACTGCTTTCTACAAGGTAGCAAGCAGTTTTGACTATTTAGACCAAACACAGACTGCTACAGTGTTCAGATCTGACTGTAAATGCAATATTGTCTTTTAAAAGTTGGTATTGTATTAACAAAAGATTGGGATTGGCTAGTCATACCACCCAACACTTTGCGCCCTAGCAGTTGCCCTCTCACCGTGCTTTAGCTACACTACTGTTTTGCTATGCCAGAAGGTTTGTCAGATTTGCAATGCCTAAACATAAAACTGTGGGGAAGGACAAGGTTTAACCAATATAAGGAAGCCTAAAAAGGCAAGCGCAGATCAACCATGGCAATGTAGAGTGGGCTGCCAATCATATTCTCCCAGTCTGAAAAATATTGTATCTGCCTTTGAATAACTCCAAAAACTAAGGCAACTGGTAAAGTCAATTATCTTCTCTTTATATTGAGACATCATCTCTGGAGAAAGTAGAATGCGGTTCAGTGCTAGGCTCCTGCTAGCTTGGGCACATAATCTAAGAGCTCCATCATGTCCTGTCATATAGTTCAAGGAGATACGTCTCAGGTCATTTATATCCACATGGACTATAACTGAGTCATACTGCTACTTCTGCTTTGACAACCTTAGTGCAAGTGTGATCTGTCAAATCCAAGTGCTTAACAGATGACTAACCATGACTCTGTCCTTATGCAACCTTGTGGGTAGGACATTTGTGTGTTGCCCAATGGAGTCCCCTATATCCAAAATATTGTGCTGTGTCATTTGTATTATGGACATAGAGGTTGAGATGCTGTGCGATGTGTCTGTATTTTTCATGGTGAGTGTTGTTTTGGAAGAGTTCTTTTGTGGTTGTTGAGGATAATTTTTAGATGTAATATCTGGTAGGCCTTTGGGGTTTAGAAGCATTATATTTAAGATCCTCAGCATATGTGGGTCTATGTGTCTGGTACAAAGTATGTGTGGTGGGCATAGTGTGTGTTCTTTATGTAAGTTTCTGTATAAACAATTGTAATTCTACTGAGTTACTTGACTGAACCACAGTGCCCAAGAAACAGCATATGATATACAACAAAGCAAATCTAAGGAAACTAGCAAAGCTAGTTATCTGGAGTGATTCAAATGCATGTTTATCTAAATGTTACTGCTGTTATACTTCTAAAACCATTGTAGTCATCAGAAAGCACTTGCCCTTCTCAAAAATAAATAAATAAATATAATAATCCTTATGATATCTATCATTATACTGAAGTGAGTCGGGGAAATTCTTTGCAAGCATTCAAGCATGAAATGATTATATAGGTTCTGAACTAGAGTCAGAACACCGGCATGCCTCGGTGAAGGCCATCGTTGAGCTGCAATGTTATATCTGCATCATAAGCAGTATTCCAGAAGGAAGGCTGTGAACGAAGATATTATGAATGATTAATGCCTTATTTTAGTAATATTGCTATGCAGCAATGCGTTTTAGTATAGGGCTATCTCCCTGAATAAATCACTGTCCCCAGCAACCTGTCATTGCATTGACAATAAACTCTGTAAATATGCTGGTGAGGAGATCATTGTATGGGTAGACTTTATTTAACAAATAAATAGAAGAAAAATAAGTGGATATATTCACTTTATCTACACATAACAGCAACAAAGTAACTTTTTTTATATTCTCAGTAGTATTGCTGTCTGCTGGGAATCTTACTGTATGATATTCTGAGCTGCTGTATCAGTACATCTAGACTGAACTGCTTCTTTTATCAATCTAAGATTCAGAGAACTATTTGATATTACTGGTATGCGATCAGTTTCTGCTCTGCTACTTGTTTATTTATTGACCCCTTCCTTCCTTCATTCTTTATCATGACTAGCCACATTATGTCATAAGTCTCAAAGCTGCCCATTGTTAAAAAGCATAGTATTTCTAAATCATGCCCAGCCTCTATATGTCCTAAACAAGGACAGCGACCCTTTTAGCTAATATTTTTACCTCTTCCTACAAGTTCCGCTTCTGTAGACCAGCACCCTATATATATCTCCCACAATGCCATCATTCTTCTATGGGCAAGAAACATGAGCTGTAGTGTTAATTTCTTCATAACCGCTACTGTCAAACTACATTCTTTAAGTCCACTAGTCCCCAAAATAATCAAAACACATACACTAAGAACCAAAGTGTAAAATCACAAACTAAACAAACCAAAAAAAATAAAAAAATAAAAATCCACAGGCTAACAGTATTGTTGAACAGAACATTTTCTTTTAATCTAAATTTGAGCAATAAAATATGACTAAGTGCTTTCACCTTCCAAAGGCATCATCAGAGTCGTAAATCTCGCTTACAAATATGCTTATATAGTCAGCAAACCAATCCACTAATTAATCATGGAATAATTAACCCCTGCTATTCCTTGCCATAATGGCTATAAAAATATCTACATAAAATACCTATTAAGAAAAGATGTGTATAGTGAGATGTATGACTCTGATGATGCCTCTAGAAGATGAAAGTGTTTAGTCGTATTTCATTGTTCAAATTTAGATTAAAAGAAAATGTTCCATTCAACACTACTATTAGCCTGTGGATTTTTATTTAAAACACTTGTGCTCTCTGCCATACTGTGCTTATTGCATAAAACTGTTTTGATTTTCTGAAACTTTTTGACATCAGTTTCTGCACACCAGCTGCATTTCTATAATCTATATTAGTGGTGCTAGCAAGGAATAGGATTTCCTTGAATGAGTCTTCAAACCTGGCAACTGCCCTCTTTACTGCATGGCACCCACACTGTTATCTGATTTAACCTAATGAAGAAAATTGACAGGGTTAAAGTATAAATTGCTCTTAAATTAAATACATATTAGCATGCAATTTGATCTGCATAAATACTTTACTGTTTGATCAAGTTATTCTCTTGTTCTAGTTGCATGCACTGATTTGTTTTAAAATTATAAATAGTTTACTTTGCAAATATGAATTTCTAATTAATTGTGCTTGCACAATTATGTTTATCTTTGTGGTGGACTGGGATTTTATATACCACTGTGCAGCTATCCTGTTTAAAACATTAAGTCTTCAGACTATAGAGACTTCTTTTACTGAGAAGTAAGAATTTCTGAATGTATAATGCAGAAAATTGAAAGAAGAAATTGTTGGTTGTTTTTGCAAACATGAGAAAGATTTACACTATTGATGACTTTGGTATGACTGAGTCAGTATATAAACAAATATAGGTAATTGCAAAATGTAATTTCAGGAAGAGTCATGCTTATTGTCACTCTGCATAATGCATCTAGATTAATGCAACCTACATTCTTTTTTTCTAGTCATTATGTTGCTGTATATCCCATTATTTCCTTTGAAAGTACATTTTTAATTAATTTATTAAGAGGGTAGGTGACCTGCTCCACTGTTGTTTGTTTTCATCCCTGACCAAGCCATAAGGGGAGAAAAATACTAATTGTATTGACCATTAATAGCAGTCTAAGACCATTTTAGTAGCTCAACTGGAAATATAATATGTGAAAAAATGCACATTCAAGGTGAACACAAGAACACCATATAGACAGCAAATGGAGGTTGCACATTCAGTCTATTTCATTCCATGTGTTAAGTACTTAAGTCTGTGTTTTATCATCCACCTTTTATATAACACATCATACTTCAATATCTTTACAAAGAAAACTTCACTGCATTCCTTCCATGGTAAGATGATTACATTACACCCACCTTTCTCATGGCACTTCTAGTTTATGTGTTGACACACACACACACACACACACACACACACACACACACACACACACACACACACACACACACACACACAGGACTAGTCTTAAAATTTCACTTCTTCAAGTCTTATGGCAGATTACATATTTTTCTAGATTAAAATCCACTCATGAAAATTTCTAAAGGCTAAGAGAGGAAAAAAAAAAATCATGTTTCCATCATAGTATTATACGGGCAATTTTGTTCAAACTACTACAAACAAGGAATCCTATAAGTCAAATAGAGTATCAATTAACTGATTTCATTCTTTTAATGTTTGTTTATTTTAGAAGATAGTAAATAATGCCAATATATTTTCTATAGGTGTAAATCAGTATTGAACCAACAATCCACAAAATACTTTTGAGAATAGTAGGAACACTGTATCTCTATGTCTAAGATAACGGGTTATGGATAGAAATTACATATTTATTTATGAGACATGAAAGACAAGAACCCTATTTTGTTATACAGAGAACACTGATGACTTTGTTTGCTTGCATACCAAATGGACTGAGGTGTATTCAAATTGCAGTTTTCTGACTGGTATGAAAATAACTGATTAAGATGTATTTATATTCAATTAAATTATACTCAAAAGAAACATATTAGGTATGTTTCAACATTGCTCACAAAGTCAAATATTAGAAACAACCAATATATTTTTGCTGGCATAATACTTTTTTTTTTAGTCCAGATTTTTGTGCAGTTTGAAAGGTGTTACAAGCTTTACCTTGTAGCCTGATACATAAACGTCACTTTAATGCAACCCAGGTGCATTATCTTCTAAACTAAGTCCAGTTAAAAATAAACACATTGAAAGAGAATCGATTTCTTTCCAGAAAAGCAGATAAAGTCTCATGAATTTTATGTATTTATAATGGGATTACCATATTTATCCAGTTTGCTCATGATAGAACTTAGCTGAGTCAGGATTTATTGTACAGAGAATCATTTTTAATACCACAGTTTTATTTACTTTGCATTTCATAGCACAGTGTGCATGCTTATGGATGTTAAAGAAGACCAGGAAAAGTCTAGTAGTTCACATTTTATCTGCTTGCTGGATTAGGGAAAAAAGCATGCTTTCTTGGTTGTTATACAGTCTGCTGTTTGAAAGTTGTATTATGTGGTGCAATCATCCAAAAATAATCTGACAGAATTTAAAAGTCAAAAATAAAAGCCAGCTGATAATACAGCTAAATACGTTTGTTTATGCAGTAAATAGTAATGCTGTTTACAATGTTTAAAAAGGGGAATGAATTTGATGCTGTCTTGTACAGTTAGACCTGGACTTACTTGTTGTGACATTTGCATTTCATGAATAATTTATTACTAGTATAGAGAGATTAACCAACACCATGCATTCGGTGATTTTAATAAAATGAAAGTTCTAATACTGAATGCCATTTTGTAATGCATGGCAGCATATAATTACTCTTTTTTAATCAATAACCCAGAAAATAGCTCACAAGTGAAAAAACAATTCTGAACCATTATCACTTGCACCATTAAATTTAATTGTATTTTTTATACTTTTGCACTGCATTAGCGTACAGACTTTTCCCAGACAATTACCCATTAAATTATTGATGTAAAAGAATGAAAATATACATGTATAAACATTACAAAGAATAAAACACCACAAAAAAATGGGCTTATTTCTGCTAGAACACAGAAGCACATGCATATTTTGCAATACCCATGAAATACATTTAGCAAATGAGCAATATTACATAACACTCAACATTTTAGTAATAAGCACATTTTCTTAACGATTTTCAATAAAAAAATAGGCAATCATCTTAATAAAAATGCAAGTAAACAGGCAATATGTTTTCATACAATGTTCAACAGTTATAAAAGTTGGTTCTACTATAAGTTTTGAGTACCGAGCACTTGAAGACCACTGTCTTAGAGCCACAGACTCTAGCTTCTTGTAGAGGTTGCTCTTCATGCTTGCACTTGGCTATGAGTTTGGGCAAGCACCTGCCGTAACTTATCCAGACACATTATTAGAGTTCAAATGAGAAAGGTGCAGCAGCAGTTGGGAGGGAGGGGGGGAAGGGAGAGGGGTGCAGATTAGGGCTTCTGGCAGTGACTTAGAAGTGGATTTAGGGTTACAGAGTGGAAGGGGTATGTTAGGATTAGGCAAAAAAAGGGAAGTTTTTGGTTTGGGGAGCAGGAAGAAAGTTTTAGGGTTTAGGAGTAGGATGACAGTTTAGGATTAGGAAGTGGAAGGCTACTTTCCGATTTGGTAAACAGAATGGGATTTTAAGGTTAGCTTTTAGAATGTAAGTTTAGGGAGGGAGACTGGAGTTCTTTGTTTAAGGAGAGATTAGGGAGTTTCAATTTAGGGATGGGATTTGGGTTTTAGAGTTAGGAAGTGAGAACTAAGATGTGGAAATTGGTGGGAGTTTTAGGGTTAGTGCTGTGGCTCTAGTAAGGCTATACCTGATTTAATAGTGTTAAGTCTTGAGAGCGCTAAGTAGTTAAGTGAGATCAGGCAAGTGGGATTTAGACTGCATGCCTTTTCAAGCAAGCATGTTATGAGCTACTACCATATAAAGACTTACAACAGACTCATAAAAGTTCAGGAGTCACAACAGAGGGATTAAAGGCTTATAAACATTTATAGTGAAAGAAATATATTTACATTTTTTGCTTTATTGTTTAGGAGTGACTCATGGGTGTTTTAGGAGTAGGACAGCAGTTTTAACTCATTAATCCCAAGTACTGTCCCTTGGCAGCTCTGTGTTTAAATCCAAGTGTGCTATGAGACAATAGGAATTGCATGATGTTACACCAAGAGCCTTCAACAAGCACAAGTAAGTTTACAGTCCTAATTCATAGGTTCATATGTTGGTACTAGGCTATTGGCCCTAGGGCCTATACAAGCCTAGCCATAACAATTCCCTGGATATTTCTTCCCAGAATATTTACTTCCCTGGACCCCTGTCTAGCAGAGCGACGACATAAATCCCCTGGGTGAATTTCCTATCTCTCATCCAATCATCAAGGTTCTTTTTGAAGAGGTCCAAAGAGGCACTCTGCTTGACATGTATGGGCAGCATATTCCAGAGTAAGGGGAGTCTCTGGGTCAGGAATCTATCCCTCCAGCATGTTTTGTTCATTGTGATGACAAGGTTTAGATCCCTGGAGCATGTGGTTCTGAGGGATTGGGATTTCATTAAGTGTAGCATGTCCAGCAGCTCAGGTTTGGACATGGCCTTGTATGTTAAGCAGAGATTGCCTCTGAGTAGATGATATGCCGCAGAGTATAGCTGGAGTTTTTTTAGATGGTCAGCATATGGCATCTGCTTTAGGCCTGTGATTCTTTTAGTGAGGTATTTCTGGGGCATTTCCAGCTGTTGCAGATGTCTTGAGAGGTACATACCAAATGGGGTGTTATACTCTATAATGGGTCTAATCAGGGATGAGTACAGTGGGACAATGACCTCCTTTTTCTGGATGAAAAGCCCTTAGTGATGAGGTGTGCCACATAAAAGGATTTCCTGACTGTTGTGGCGATATGGTTATCGAAGGTGAGAACACTGTCCACCTGTGTCGCTAAGTCTCTCATCACACTTTCGGTGTTTAGTGTACTGCCACCTACGTGGTAATTCATGGGTACATGGTTGTTCTCAAAGGGGATAACTATACATTTCTTGGCATTAAGCTTGAGCCCATGGCTCTGGCACCAAGCATCTGTTTCTGTAAGGCCCTTTTGTAGAATATCTACATCATTTGGCGACTGAATAATGGCTCCCAGTTTGCAGTCATCTGCGAACGTTGTTAGCCAGAGTCCCTTAGTGTTGGCCTGTACTTCAGAGAAGTATATGCCAAACAAGAGCGGTCCCAGGACTGAACCCTGAGGTACTCCACTTTTCACTTTTCTGGAGCTGGATTTGAAGTCAGCTACTGTTACAGTTGGGGTTCTGTCAGTAAGCCAGTTGATAACCCATCGAGTGACATAGGGATTTATGCCCAACGTAGTAGTTTACCTATTATTCCAGAGTGGGGGGGAGTGGTGTCAAAGGCCTTGGCAAGGTCCAGATAAGCTGTGTGGACTGCCTTACCTTCGTCCATAGCTCTGGAGACTGATTCGAAGAAGTCAATCAGGTTCAGGAGACAAGATCAGCCCTTCACGAACCCAAACTGGGTGGAGTCCAGTGTTTGAAGGTTGCCAATGTCTTTGTTTATAAGTTCCATGATAATGTGTTCCATACCCTTGCAGATCAGGCTCATCAGATTAATGGGACAGCAGTTCCTAGGATCAAAGGTGGATCCCCCCTTGTGGAGTCTGATAACTGTAGCTGTGTGCCACTCAGTGGGCATAAAGCCCGAGGTGAAGCTATGATTAAACATGACACTTAGGTGAGGTGCCAGTTCATTTTGTAGTTCATGTAGTACACAGCCTGGGATGTCATCTGGTCCCATGGATGCTGTATTCTTAGCTTTGGAGAGTGTGGTTTCTACCTGTGTGGCCGTGATTACCAGAATTTGGCAATCTTTTGGTATTGAGATGGGTCCTATAGGGGGTGAGAGGGGGGTGAAGTTGGCACTAAATCGATCTGCCAGGATATTGCCAATATGCTTGGGATCAGTATATTTAATGCTATTCTGTTGTAGCTCGGAGCAGATCTGAGCATCGCCATTTAGATTCTTGACATAACTATAGAATGCCTTGTTGTTGTCTTTGGGATCTTTGGCAATTTTATTTTTGTAACTAGCTTTTGAAGATTTTATGAGGGATCTCAGCTTTTTACTGAGGCTGGTAAGGGAGTTTTTGGCATCCTGGGATTTTCCTCTTTTCTGCAACAGTTTCTTCCTTCTGTTGTATAGTTTGTTTATGGCAGGTGGACCACCAGAATGGCTTCCTTTTTTTGGAGAAGAGCATCTTGGTTCTATTTGGGATGGCACAATTCATGCATGAGTGGATGTGCTAGTACAGTGCCTTAGTGTAGGATTCAGCAGTCGAACTTTCAGATCCCATCTGCATGGGTGCCATGAAGTTTGTCACTTCTGACTTGAGTAGCATGAAGTTGGCTTTGGAGAAGTTTCTTATGGAGGATTCCTTACTGGGGGGTGGGGGTGGGATGTGGATGTCAAGTGTGATTTGCTTATGGTCAGACCTGACTGATGAGGGGGTGACCACTGGTATGGAGCATCTATCTCGCATGTTGGTAATGACCAGGTCTAGGATACTGGAGCCACTGGTGGGACAATGGATTAGTTGATCCAAGGCGTTGGAATTTATGAATTCCAAGAACAGTTGGGAAAAGGTGTTGGTACTAAAGTAGTTTTCCCAGTTAATGGTAGGGTAGTTGAAATCACCCACTATTAGGGTATTTGGTTGTATCTTAATATTTTCCAGTATGTTTAGAAAGGTGTAGTGAGAATCTTGGGCATGGTGGGGGATCTGTAGCAATCTACAATCTGGATTGCAGTCTTACCTAGTGTTAGTTGCACCTGGAGAATTTCAGATGCCTTGTGTTTGGCAACTAGCCTGGAGGTGTGAATATCCTTGTTGAATATGGACACTCCTCCACCTTTAGTATTTTGGTCTTGGTTTGGTGGCCAAAATGTGTGGTAAGAGTTGTAGCCTGGTATTGCAGGGGTGCTCTCTGGAGCCTTGAACCAGGTCTCAGTTATTACACAGATATCGATGTTCTCCATTTTTAGGAGTGCCTCGAGAAAGTGCATTTTGAGGTTTAGACTTCTAGCATTGAGTAGCATCACTTTCCAATTTTGCATGCTTGTATCTGTTATGGTGGTGGTTTTGTCCTTTAAGCCTTGCCTAAAAAAGGCACTATAGGGGTGGCAAGAGCTTTAGCCAGTAACCTGAATCACAGGGGTGACAGGTGCATACCATCTCTGGCAAAGCATCGTGGTTTGTCTATCATGTCTTCCCACGTAGACAGATACTGGATCCCCTTTGAATGACACTAGCTTAGCCAATTGTTGAAGTCAATCATTTTGTCCTTATAATGTGGTATCATTCTGGGTGAAGGCAGGATGCTACTCAGGGCTAGGGTCATACCTGCCTGAGCCACGTGATATGAGAGCTCTTCCATGTCTCTTTTCATGTAGTCCAGGGAGGTACATCTCAAGTCATTCACTCCAACATGGACAAAGACAGAGTCGTATTTGTACTTGTTGTGGAGTGACTTGAGTACATGCATTATGTGGCGGATCCTGGCACCTGACAGGCAGCTGACTGTAGTTTTCTCCTTGTTCAGCCTGGTGAGTGGGACATCAGTGTGCCTTACTATAGAGTCACCTATGACTAAAGTGTTGGGTACATTGTCTTGCCTTAGGGGCTGCTGTTGGGTGGCACACTGGTGTTGTGAGCTATGTGTCACTTTATGACTGGTGTTTGTTTCCGTTTCTGCTTCAGAAGTCCTTGTTGCTTGGGCAGGTTAATGTTAAGGGCCTCCACATATGTGGTTTTAGTGTTGCTATGTGTGGGTGTTGATGGTGTGGGTTTTGAAGGGCTATGTGTTGCTTGTGGTGTAGTGCAGGCATTAACCTTCTCCTCTTGACTGTCTAGTACATTCTTTGCTGGAGAGAGCTTTGCTTCCAGTTTGGCTATGTAAGTACATCTCTCGCAGGTTGTAGTGTTTGGTGCTAGGAGGAGAGGATTGTCTGTGTATGTGAGGCAGTTGTCGCATTGCCCCAGTATGCCCAGATTCACCAGTTGGACAGGAGAAATCACCAGAAGCTGACCCTTGGACATGCCTGTTTAGGTTCTTTTTTTGTAAAGTACAAGAGCTGTTTTCTTTTACCTTTGCAAGTTACTTTGCAATTATAGGCTATTTAGTACCTACGATTAATTTCTCCTTATTGACAAGGAGAGTTGAGTGCTTGTATCAGTTTCAGGCTTCCTAGTGCTTTCCAGCAGGTTCTAGAGCCAGTGCTAGTCACAGGGGTTCAGATTTTAGTGCTACTACTGAGAATCCAGCTAGTTCTAAGGGAAAATTTGAAAAGCAGACTTTCTGCCACCTGGAATAGTTTAACCGTAGCCCTGTGGGGCTGCACAATGCGAAAAATGTGCAAACACACACGTTTTTAAGCCAGAAAGTTGAAAGGGATAGAAATCAGCCCAAAAAGGCTAATAAAATTACAATTTCAGAGATGGAAACCACTCCTGTAGTGTTAGATAGGCAGTACAATGCTCACCACTCCCACTGGTAAGCAGTAGGACTTCCCTCTACCACAGCAAGGTCTGGATAGCTCTGAACATAGAAAATAAAGTCCTGAGACAGGCATAGCCTGGGATCTGGACTATACTGGCTAGGAAAGGTGGGAAACAAGCAAACAAGATAGTTTTTTTTTGGTTACAACAGGCTAAACAATGCAATTATACAGTACATAAATACAGAAAAGGCTAACACACTTGAGTAGTAGTCCTAAACAGTAAATGCAATTAAAACTCTACAAAATTAGCAATTTAAACCTTTTTAAATGAAGCAAGGCAAGTGCACAACTGAAAAAGTATTTAAGAGGCAGTAATACAGTAGAATAAATAGCCAGTCTACATTCCAAATTGGACTTTCCCAGTAAACAAATGTTAAATAAATAAACACAAAATAAATATTTAAAGCTATTGTTGAAAAATAAATTGAAAAAGTAACTGGACTTTGTCAGTTACCTTCTTAACTTGGGTTTCAGAGTGGAGTTACCTGATGGCCATATTGGACTCTTCTGAGAAAATCTGCTTGGCATGCATTCTCCCCCGGATTTAGTAATCTGCCATGCAGGACTAAACTAGTCTCTCTCTCTATAGATATATATATATATATATATATATATATATATATATATATATATATATCTATATATATATATATATATATATATATATATATATATATATATATATATATATATCTATATATATATGGGTCCCGTTCAAAAGACCGAAACGCCGATTCCCCGACGCGGAAATCACCGACGCCAGATAACCGACAGGTACGTATACCGACAGGGTGATTCACGACAGTGGAAAGACCGACAAGGGTAATCTGCGATCGCGACCGTAAGTGTGCGATAGTGACGGAGGTAGGAGTGGTCAGGTAAGTGAGTTAGGGTTAGGGTGCAGGTAGGTGATGTATGCGTTAGTGTCGGAGCTTGGGCTAGGGGTGTGTAAGTGAGTTAGGGTTAGGTGCAGGTAGGTGATGTGTACGTTAGTGTCGGAGCTTGGGCTAGGGGTGTGTAAGTGAGTTAGGTTAGGTGCAGGTAGGTGAAGTGTGCGATAGTGTCGGACCTTAGGGTTAGGGTTTGGGTCAGGGCTAGTGTGTATGGTATGTAGTGTCGCTGTTGTTTACGCCCGTGTCGGTGATTTGGTGTTCGGTGTTTTGCGTTGTCGGGTTTGTGTGTTGTCGGTTATTTGGCCGGTGAGTTTTGTGTCGGGAATCGTGGTCGGTGTTTAGAAGTAGACCCATATATATATATATATATATATATATATATATATATATATATATATATATATATATCTATATACACATATATATATATATATATAGAGAGAGAGAGAGAGAGAGAGATAGCCATATGAGATATATATAGGTACATACACATATACCCACACAAACGGTATCAGTAACCATACATATGTAGAAGTAGTGTGGAAGTACTGGTTGCAAAGTATATCCCTCAGCCACAAGCCCTTCAACTGGCACCTGTGAACTGTGTAGTGTGGCAACCATTCCCATTAATGAGAATACTGACATTAAACATACACTTACCCACAATTCAAAGGACACGACACAACACAAAGGTATGCATACACAGATAATCTTTATTCCTGTACTATACAATAATGTTTGCCAGTACTGACACCACATAAGGTTTGAAATATGTAATCAGTCATGAATGCAAGGCCCACGCAAAGAAGTAGATGCAAGCAATGTGTCTATATACCATACTATGCTGTCCAGGCCAAGGCCTTAAATTAGTACAACAGTAGAAACAGGTTTTGCCTTCAGGGTATGTAACAATCAACAATTACAGATGTAGTTCAGCAGCCTCCAATTGCACCCTGTAGTTAAGACCTAGGGGGGAAAAGTAGCACTTGTGTTAATGTCACAGTATCTGCTACATAACATTGCTTAACCTAACATCTCACTATCACACTGAATGACCCTCGTCTTAACATATCCCTGAAAAGGTGCCATAGCTTAGGTTACTGGCATAGAACCACCCCATAAAAGGCTGTACAAGGGCAAGGAACACTGTGTACCACACACTTACCTATGGAATGTACAAGGGCACATATGTGTTCACCAGCTGTTGCCCCCATATATATGGACCTGGCCCAACAGTTGGTGTGGGAATCCATGACATGACTGGGATGATAGCAGTAATGCTAGCAGTAAATAATGATAGGCCATTACCTAACAACCCTTCCTGTATCACAGCAGGACAAAGACTGGCATATATGTAGAGGACTGAGGCAGGAACATAGGGCCATATTTGCATTATTGCTGTTACACACCCTGGAAATTGCTGGTGTTACAGGATTCATTGCAGCATGCCCTTATGCAGGAATACGACATTGAAATACAAATGGATGTAGCCATGTACTGATAGCACTCAACAGACAGAATGCCACAGATATATCTGGGACAATATATGTGTGGTGCATAGACAAAACCTAACAGACAATCCCCCTGGTATCATACGGATAGGCCCACAGTTGAGAGCTATGCAGACAGACAACATCCCATGAAAAAGTACCATGTACAAGAAACCCCTGTAAGAATGGCAAGATACATTGTACACAACACTACTCACGCTGTCTGTAGGTCTGGAACCTTACCGAAATGTGGATTTGCCCTATGTCTGCATGTTCTGCTGTAAGAGGTATTGCTACCTGTTGTCTGTAACACAACTGTCCACACACAGGAAGGATGTCATCCATACTGTAAAAGTAAAGGGACAACACCCACAGAAGGCAGCACTTTATAGTACAGGGTTGTCATGACAGTGGTACTACACAGCAGGCTGCATGCAATTAACAGCTGTTGCACACCGACTGGTGCAGAGGCCACCACCTGATCATGTGCAATACCAACAAAAGCATGCTGAAAGCTATTCAAACCAGCTCAATCACTCTACTGGAGAGACTGAGAGAGAGAGAGAGGAAAAAAAAAAACTTCAAGAAAGTTCACAAAGCTCAGGGTTGTGTTACAGCAGAAACAACATAACAGGTATGTGAAACAGATATGCATTTATTGGCATGTAGTATATGAAATACAATAATAGGATTTATACTGTGAAAGGATGTATATGTGCCATCAGTACTTGTTCCTGTAATGATGTTGTGCTCAACAACTGCACTGGACAGTAGTGTCAGTCCCTGTGGGCAGTGGGACATACCTGGCAAATGTGCAGACCAGCAGTGAATGGCAAAGATGTGACCCATGATATCTGTGTTCTGTAAATTACTGTGGTGGCTGGTGGGGGCATTAATACTGCCATGATAGACACATGGGTGAGAGACCACACCACCTGCAGGACAGTCATGTTAAAGTGTAGCACAGCATGCCCAACTGCCATAGAAGTTTAATATGCTTATCTAATGTTTGTCACCATATATGCCCCCCTAATGTTAGTCTGTGTTTACGTGTGACACCTGTCTGTGTTGCAGCAAGGCTGAACAGTTCAGCTGTGAAGTAAAGAGGGTACATGAGTGTGGTTCATATGGTCGTATGCACCCCACATACAGATACATATATGTGCGATGCATATTCACAGCTGTGTATGTGTACAGAACCTCAGACAGTTATACATTCATGCAGGTATATAAACAACACAAAATGATATCTACACATATATGCACATATGTGTGTGTATATATAAACAGACAGCTATATATATATGTGTGTGTGTGTGTGTGTGTGTGTGTGTGTGTGTGTGTGTGTGTGTGTGTATGTCTATATATATATATATATGTGTGTGTGTGTGTGTGTGTGTGTGTGTATACATATATATATGTGTGTGTGTGTGTGTGTGTGTGTGTGTGTGTGTGTGTGTGTGTGTGTGTGTGTGTGTGTGTGTGTGTGTGTGTGTGTGTATACATATACCTGTCAATACATTTCCCCTGCCATGATGTGAGAGAGAACATCACACATCAATACACAACATACCTACACACTAGTACATGGATGGAGTGTGGAGTGAGGTGTGTAACCCATGTTGGGAACACATTGCAATTGTATGAGATGGTGGGATATATATGTTGGTGAAGGGTATTAGGCACATATTAGTATGTAGGTCTGGTTGGGTGACATGACAGCATACAGGGCTGGTATATGACACATGTATTGTTTAAACACTGTGGACATGTAGTTACATTTGGAATGTGGAGGCCATTGAGCCCCCACATGGGAACAAAGGAAACATGGTGCCCACCCATGGACTGTCATGACAGCATCTACATGGACATAAAGGTGCCTGGGCTGTGTGCTGGGCAGGAGGGACATGCATGTTGAACATTGTGTATGTGTACTGCATGCCTCCAGGTGATGTAGCACATACCCCATGTCTCTGTGGAGCTCCCTATGCACAATACCCGCAACCTAACTGGGTGACAGACACATGTCTGTGTGTGCTCCATGGGGAGGGGGCACCATCCCTTGAGATGGTTCCACATGAAGGTAGTGATGAAATAGTAGATAATGAGGTGCCATGGTGGACCACGGATGTATGTCCATATATACCTATATTGATATATATGTGTTCACCTTTGACAAGGGGACAATCACTCCTTCGAACTGCCCTTTTCTGCAAACCAAAAGGATTAACCCTTCATTTCTTACTGCACCACAGTTAGGAGAACTGCAGTTCTAAAGGCACCTTCGCTGACTCTCGAACTGTAAGTTGGAATACATATCGTAATGGTGGGGGGCATGACTCCCTGCACCCCACTCTGGGGGGCTGGACCCCCCCACATCCCCCCTACTGTGATATATGAACTCCTAGTGTGCACTACAGTGGGGATAGGCAATTATTCCCCATCCCCACTATAGTGGCATCCGCAACCAAATGGCCTAATCTGCATTGAGCGAATGCATAGTGACATTCGCTCATTGCACATTTGATTCACGTATTGCAAGATTGTGCAATGTTAAGAACATACTTTTGGCCTTCCAGCTTCTGAACACATGAATTTGTCCCTTTGAAAGGTGAGCCATATATATGCTGACATATATTCATTCCTAGTACTGCATATATATTATATATATGTGGACATGTGGATACATATATATATATATATATATATATATATATATATATATATATATATATATATATATATATATATATATATATATATGTATATGTATATATGTCTATACCTATATCTACATATATAGATATGTTATATCCATTTAAAGATGAATATATATACACACACAAATACATCTACATGGCGGAATACATTCCCTGTAGTGTTGTATACCTGGGCTGGATGATATGTATGTGAAAACATCATGATTATGCATATCTGCCACGGCTTAGTGGTAAATCACTTTGTTTATGATATGCAGGGTCCTAGTTATGAGCCTTGCAGGAGCTGTTTATTTTGTTGCTGGCAGAACAGACAAACCTGCTTACAACTGCTTTATTGTGCCTTAATCACTCTCTATCAAATGAGCCGTGGTTTGGCCAGCAACAAATCGAACAGCTCTTGCAAGGCTCAAACCAAGGACCCTGCACACCCTAGACAAACTGATGTACCACTAAGTCATGACAGGTACACAGATATTAAATGTTTCAGAAACATATCAGCCAGTCCTGTCATGCAACAGTTCAGAGAATATATAGCAACATCTAGATGTCTGCGTGTGTAACTGTAGTGCAACCTTAACAGATACAACATACCCAAATATGTATAGATACACCTATATTCAAATATATATGTTGTTTTACTAACTCTATATACATATATATATATATATATATATATATATATATATATATATATATATATATATATATATATCACTATCTATGCACATATACCTATATATCTGTTAGCAGATAAATATATCTATATAGGTATATATGGCCATACATCTGTAGATAGCAATTGCAGATTAACAAATACACCTATGTCCACATGTAGCATTAATCGGGTTGAGAGGCCCCACACACTATACGTCTTGTACGAATAGACATCCGCCCACAGCCAAACACATGCACCCTGCAATATACCATCAAGTACAGTCTGCTTCCCACACAACATGTAATATGTGGAAGCCATCAACGTCCCCAGAATACAGATACACAGGCACATTTATGTAGATACTGATATATATATTTATATATATATATATATATATATATATACATGTGACTACACATACACACACAGATATATGTACAATAAGATACATATGTAGGAGGTGCATACAATATGGAACAGCCACTATGCCTACAGTTAACACCTGAACAAATGGACACTGTATGGGCTACACATACTAATGTCAATCATTGCCTGCAACATATACCCATGGAAAGGTCATAAAAAGACACCACACACAGATTTGCAGAACTGGGACTCCTTTAATTGTGTACCATAAGAGTCCTATATGCCATATCATATAGCTGTTCAAATACTGACAACCATATAAACAGAGTACTGCAACTGTGAAACAGTTACTCTTATACACGAGTCTGAAAAGGTTCACAACTGTTGCAGTCCAAGCCAAGCCCTTCAGAATGTACAATAGTGCTGACAGACTGGGCCACAGGGTACCATACAATCAACAGTATGTACTGCAGGTGTGTAGTTCAGCAGTCTCTATCTACACTCTGTACAAACTCCGTAGGAGGTAAAGACATTTTCTGATCAAATGGGTTGTACCCAGAACATAACAAGATGGGTTGTACCCAGAACATAACAAGGCATAACACACAGAACAGTCTGTATGGCAGGAGGCAGTAGGCTTGCAGTACCCCAAGTCATGTAAGTAATGTCAATATAGGTGGAGTATATGGTACTGTACATCCACATACCTTGTGGCAGCTCACCCCTGATACCCCCACATTTGTAACAGCCTAGGTCATTTATGGTGCTCCCCCACCTGGACTCAATAATACAAGACCATATACCACTGTTACATACACTGGCCCCTGCAGTGCATAAGGGCGCACATGTGTTGTGCAGGCAATGCCTACACATATATGGCCCCAGCCCCACTCTATGTGTGGGGGATACAACATCAGTGAGCTAACTGCAGCAATGGCAGTGTGATATATTCACACCCACTACAGAACAGCACCCAACATCATGACATATATGCACAGCTTGGTATGTAGATGGGGGACAGAGGCTGGAACACAGGCATGTATGTGGAACACTGCTGCCATACACTAAGCAAGGTTCTGGTGTTACAGGATAGTCTGCAACATACCCTTAGTCAGGGAATTGAGGTTAGATATAGACATGGATGTAGCCATGTACTGATAGCACGCAACACACACACACTGCCAGTGTCATATCTGACATAGGACCTGTGTGGTGAGTGGACAACACATGATAGGCATACCTCTGCCCAGCAAGAGGTTAGGCCCACAGTAGTGAGCTATGCAGACAGACTGCATTCCAAGATACACAAGTATACACACACACACACACACACACACACACACCCTGTAACACCAGTACTATGCAAAGCATTACACAACTCTACCCACAGTCAGTCTGTAGTTCCTGAACCTCCTACAAATATGTGTCCACTCTGAGTGTGCAGGTTCTCCTGTAAGAGGTATTGCTACCTGCTGCCTGTATCACTGATGCCCGCACACAGGACAGATGTCCATCACACAGGAAATGTAAAGGGACCATGGCCACATGCTGTAGGGAGTTATAGCGGGTGGTTGCCATGACAGTGGTAATTCAATGTAGTACACGTGTAATTATATATATATATATATATATATATATATATATATATATATATATATATAAGTGTATGTACATATATTTCCACCATATGTCCTGGACATGGAGTGTAGCCATACGCCAGCCCCAACAGTCCCACAGTAGTAGTGCAAGTGGATGACAGGTATTTATAGCAGGTATATTACTAGACTGTTGCTACTGTCATTGGGATTGTCTTCACAGACATGGTGTGTATGGATGCTGACATCTGCTTATAACATGTGTGCCATTGGCTACTGACAGACATCCTAAGGAAATCATTGTAAGATACCGCTGCTAGAATGTAATGCCCCTGTGGAGTGCAGCAGAGATATTCTTCGGACACACCCTGTACAGTTCAGAGGTATACACATGATCCCTTAGTGTACCTCATGTGTACTAGGCCTGACAATATGGATGTAGACAGCCATGTAGATGGGTATAACACATAATGACTGGTATACATTTGGCACCATAGGTGTTGGATTCACACGCTCCTGTCTGGCCTGACATATAATGACCACTTGTACAGGGGTGCCACTAGATATTGAAATAGATCTGTACAGCATCCCACTGCTCTGTCTGACATACATAACATTTAAGGAGGTCCAGCAGCAGTACTTCTGGTGAGTATCTGCACATAACATCCCACTGGTTAAGTACAATAAGCTGCTAGGCATGTAACAATGCACTGTGCAGGCTACAGGCAGACTGACTCAACACTGGCCTACAGCTCGTATAGGGTAATGCACATGTACCTGCATATATAGCAGGCTCTACAGCCATGTCACAGCACAGGGAAAGATACACCTGTGTGACAGTGCATAACCACAACCAATGTGAATGCAGCCACAGACACATATGGTAAGCAAGCATAATATTACAGTATATGGACTATCTGTTCTACACCATCCTCATATGTACCACTCACAGAATGACCCTACATATACTGGGCTGCTAAACAGTTTGTCATGATTGCTGTCTGTGGTATAGGACATGTGTGCGTATGGCCCTTCAAACATGTACGGCAAAATGGTACCATACAGTGGGGCAGCATGTAACATCTGAGAGAAGGGGAGCTAGAGCAATGACATCTACCACAGTCTGTACACAGGCTGAGGTACATATTAACAATACACACACTGCCAAAATTCACCATCACTACACAGACCTCAGTACTGTACAATCATCCACAGAATGTCCAGCTGATGTCAAGAAATATAACCACTACTGTACATGACATGTGTAGCAATCTGATATATCACTGGCTTGTTTTCAGATATGATTACAGTATTTATGGTATACAGCAGATATGCACCACTTCATGCATGCCATATGTACAAAGGTTGACAGAGGTGTGGCTGACAGCATATACACAGGGCCAGTATAGACATGTTACTGTGATAACCCCATATAATTTCCATTCTAACAAGGTTTGGTGCAACCTATGTCCTATGAGGGATATGAAGTCAGTAACTGTCATGGTCTTCACCATCTACAGACTGCAATCCTCACACTACCTTCTGCATTCCACGGATTGATGCCCTGTGGCTAACACATGAAACCATAGGCACAACACTGCCAAGTCTGCAGATGACCCTGTGGATGGGGATTCTTTATATATATGGAACTGACATGGGAGGTATTGCGACATGTATGACAGGCATATCCAGTCAAACACTGTTAAACCAACATTACTACAAATGCAGTATAGCAGCACTTACAGTCTGTAGTCAGGTGAGGCACATCTGCCTCCTGTTGGTTGCCCTCTTTCCACAGTGTATGTTGTTAGAGGTTAATCCCCAATCCATCTGGGATGCTGTTTGACAAACATCAAATCTAGTTCCTGCTGACAGTGACTGCAAAGGCCCAACACCACCATGATGTTCCTGGGTTTTGGAGTGTGTTTCCATGCAATTGCAATGGGATTGTTACTACAGCTGTTCCACATGCAATCAGCTAGGGGAGGGCTGCAGTTCATGCAGAGGCCATCAGTTGATCATAAGCATCAGGTAACATACACATTATGCAGCCTAAGCAAGGCAGGTGTGGGTCTCCACATCCATCAGAGGTGGAATAGGGGAGGCAGACAGAAGCAGATACATGTCAGGGAGGGGTGGGAGGGTAAAACTCGAGTATGTTTGTGTAACACACCTACCAGCCCACGGTATCAAACCCCCGACAACTATGTAGTGCTATCACAGTTCGATGCATTTATTGGATGCACCACATGGATACCTGATGTGGAGCACTCAGACCATATATGTCAGGGTGAGTGACATCTGCAACATGGATATAATAGATATATGGTTGGTGTCGTACACATGCCTGTCTGCATGAACATGTGCCAGCGTCAGTACAGGCACACTCACACAGGGATGCACACACATTGACACACTTGGCAGGGCCAGGAGTGCATCTCATCAGTAGTGGGATTGCGACAACACATCAATGTGCAGGTATCACATGCACCACAAGGGTCATACGGATGCCATATGGGCAAAGAGTATGAGGAGATGTCAGACATCAGACAGCATGCTTCAGTATGCCCTGGGAGGTTGTAGTGAGTGTGGATATGGACATACACACCATACAACACACACACACACACACACACACATACACACAGGGTGCCAGTTCTGACATGCATGGGTGCATATCTACATGGGTGTGTGGTGGTCAACTGTGCCAGCAGGCTGTACAAGGGTAGGCAATGGGTATACCATGGCATCAGGCCACATGGCAATGGTCTGATTTGTGGCTCAGGGCTGTAGTTACTGCATTTGCCCACACAGGTGGGTATTGCATCCCCCATCCAGTCAGCTGGGTGACTATTGTGTGTGGCCAATGCTGTACACCACATGCCATGTATGTGTTCCTTAGTCCATGACATGGATGGTGTCTGGGATGCACACACCTCCCATGTGCATGTACAGTGACATGTGGAACTGTACCTGGGATGTCTGGTCCATATTGTGAACACAGCTTATCATCAGTTGTGCCAGTCTTGCCCATCTGTAGCAGGAACTGGTAATGGGCAGCAGGTTTACTCTTCACCTACATTGATCGCATGCCAACAGCAGTCCCTGATGTCAGTGTCATCTGTCTATACAGGGCATGTTGTCAGGCATGGTATGTCCATTGTGAGTCACATGTGGAGGCACCACAGATGGTGCAAGTGTCCATTGGGGAAGATGGTGGAGGTGCACTGTCTGCATGTACGTGCATATCAGACAGATGGCCAGGGTGACATGCCTTCTGTAGCCCACTGCTGTCACTGCAGAGTTAGTATCAGTGGCCAATATGCAGTGTACTAACCACATATTGGCTGTTGCCTAGGCATGTGTGTGTGTATGACACATGGGTTGAGTGTGTGCTCTGGGTAATAGTGGGGTTGATAATTTGGATTGGCTGGCCTTGATGCCACATGTATGGGTATGGTTTTGCACCCCAGCCTCCCAGCTAATTTACATCTGTTATCCTTGTATGGTTGACATTGAGATATATAGTAGGGCCACCATAAAAGTAATGAGCAAAATTCCCTCCACAGGTGTCACAAACTCACCTCTACACAGGATACGAGTTACACGCACACACCTGCCATGTCTGGCAGTTGAACCCCTACCTAACTAGTTTATTATACTACAGCACTATGTAGTTATAGTACGCGCCATGGACATTACTGGAGTACTTTTTCCCCAGAGGTGTATTTCACAGTGACTGACATCAGCAGGATTACCAAAATAGAGCATTTCACCTGTATTGCGAGTGACTAGCCTAAAATGCATTGCTCTCTACACAAACAGTTAGACACACACAAAACATCCACAACCCCTGCTGAGGCCTATATTACACTACGGCATGAAGGAGTTATAGGTCGCACCAGAGGGATTACAGAGAGCTTTTTCCCCAAAGTAGTATTACTCAATGAATGACATTAGCAGGATTGGCAACATAGGCTATTTGAATTGTACTGCGCATGAGTAGCCTATGATGCATTGTTCCATACACAGACATTGAAACACATACAAAACATCCAGAACTGTCATGGGTGGTGATGGAACCCTACCACAGTTCTAAATCACAGTATAGCAGTACACAGTTACAGGCCGCACTACAGACATTACTGGGCTATGACTTTCCCAGAGATGTATTTCTAGGTGAGTGACATTGGCAGCCTTGCCAGCATTGGGTATATGAATTCTAAGGAGTGTGTGTGACCTAAAAAGCCTTGTCTGTCACTCAGTCATGAACATTCAGAGACACAAAGACACACAAGATGTATACACACACAATTGCCAAGACTGGGGTTAAAATACCTACCTAACTACTTTATCACACTACAGCAGTGCACAGTTATAGGATGTGGTACAGAGATTACTGTGCTATGATTTCCCCAGAGGAGTATTTCTAGGTGAGTGACATCAGCAGCCTTGCCAAAGTCAAGTATATGCATTGTATGGGGTGTGAGTGGCCTAAAAAGCATTGTTCTCTACACAGTCTGACACACACACCTTCACGCACAAGCACACAGTTACCAGGTCTGGGGTTAGAACACCTACCTAACTACTTTATCGCACTACAGCAGTGTGCAGTTACAGGACACGCTTTGGAGATTATTGGGCCATGATTTCCCCAGAGGTGTATTTCTAGGTGAGTGACATCAGCAGCCTTGCCAAAGTCAAGTATATGTATTGTACGGGGGTATGAGTGGCCTAAAAAGCATTGCTCTCTACGCAGTCATGCACACACAAGCATGCAGTTGCTAGGTCAGGGGTTAGAAAACCTGCCTAACTACTTTATCACACTGCAGCAGTGTGCAGTTACAGGACACGCTTTGGAGATTATTGGGCCATGATTTCCCCAGAGGTGTATTTCTAGGTGAGTGACATCAGCAGCCTTGCCAAAGTTGAGTATGTGTATTGTACGGGGTGTGAGTGGCCTAAAAAGCATTGCTGTCTACACAGTCAGACACACACACACACACAGTTGCCAGGTCCGGGGTTAGAACACCTACCTAACTACTTGATCATGCTATAGCAGTGCGCAGTTATAGGACATGCTACAGAGATTACTTGGCTACGTTTTCTCCAGAGGTGTATTTCTAGGTGAGTGACATCAGCAGCCTTGCCAAAGTTGAGTATGTGTATTGTATGGGGTGTGAGTGGCCTAAAAAGCATTGCTTTTTAAACAGTCAGACACACACATTCACACAGATACCAGGTCTGGGGTTTGAACACCTACCTAACTACTTTATTACACTGCAGCAGTACACAGTTACAAAACACGCGACAGAGATTACTGGGCTATGATTTCCCCAGAGGTGTATTTCTAGGTGCGTGACATCAACAGCCTTGCCAATGTTGTGTATATGAACTGTACTGAGTGTGAGTAGCCTAGAAAGCATTTCTCTCTACACAGGCAGAGACTGAGACACGCACACGTACACACACTCACACAGTTGCCAAGTCTGGGGTTAGGACTACTACCTAACTAGTTTATCAGTACAGCAGTACACAGTTATGGGACATGCCATGGGATTTACTGAGCTACAACTCCCCCAAAGGTGTATTTCACATTGTATGACCTCAGCAGGCTTGTCATGATACTGCTATGGGGAGGACAGTGTGTGCATGGGCCGTAACCCATTCATGTACGGGTTCACATGCTGCATGTGGGCACACACAGGGTCATATGCCACAGCTACTAAGTGACAACTTCCTTGTACAGTCATGTCGCACACCTGGCATGTGCAACACGCCATCATGCTGACAGATACTGGTCGCTAGTATCTGCAGTGAGTGACAACTGCACCTCATGTGTTTGGGGTCCTTTGGCTGTGTGCTGGATGGGACTGGCCCAGAGGGCTCCTTGTCACAGTCACCCTCTTCAACGCATCTATGTCCATCTACCTTTGGCTTATTATAGTGTGTTGTCCTTACATATATGTCTGTATTCCTATCCACTGTGTGTGCAGGGCAGGAGTGGTGCATACTGACATGTGTCTGTACTAAGAACTGCAACTGCCAGATATGTCTGGTCCACTGCTGTTTGCTGACATGGCCTTCATGTGTTTAAGTGTGTGAGCATGCCCAGTATGGCCTTTCAGTATGTTGACTGACATTGCCTTCATTCCTCTAAGTGTGTGAGCATGCCCAGTATGGCCATCTATACTGCATGTGTGGATCAAGTCCAGGTGGTTTGTACTGCGGTGCTGACCTTTGTGTTGTACACCAACAGGTAGCATGCTGTGTCTGCAGGGTATGCATCAGTCATTTGGCATTGACTGTTGCTACATTTCTGAATAGCGGGGGGGGGCACCTGACTGTTTCTACATTTCTACACAGGGATGGGTGGGGCACACCTGACTGTCATTATAAGTGTGCATAGGATGGTGGGGCACACCTTACACTTTTACACAGTTGCTAGGACTGTACTGGTATGTCAGGTACAATATTTCAGTCTGCTGTCTTACCTATCGTGTTAGCTAGAGGCATACCAGTGTACTACAGATCATAGCTTTCACTACCTACATATTAGTTTCTGACTTCCTAGCCTTCACAACTTACATCCAACTGGCTGGCCTGATGTATTCTGTCTGTGTAGGGCTGGGGTAGGGGTTATCCATGGGGCTCATTCAAAGGCCATAGTACAGCACTTGTTTGTGTTTGTCTACACCTATCCTGCTGGCTGTGACTGTTGTTGGGTATGTGACCCCAGCTGACATGTGTGAGTCACTTACCTTGTGGGTGTCCCGGTATTGAGGGTGGTGCTGCAGGGCTACCTATGTTGGATGCACATAGTACATTCTCTATACATGGTTGAACACAGGTATTGTCATGTTTGGCATCCCTTTTACTATATGTGCGATTTGGAGAGAGGTGTCATTCCCTGGGTCCCTACTGTGTCAGTGCATGTGCTATGGGTTGCCTCTTGGCCAAGGCCATGGCATACTGGGCATGCCTCCTTCTGCCTACTGGGGCAGGCTCAGGTTGTTCCTCCTCTGAGTCACTCTGCACCTGTGCAGGCCTTGGCACTGGTGGGGGGCTGTGTGGCCCTGCCCCATGCTGTTCCTGCTGCAGCTGTTTCTGCAGGATCATATTGTGTAGCATGTCACATACAAGGACAATTTGGGTACATGTAGTTGGTGAGTACTGCAAGGCTCTACTGGATGTGTCCAGGCACCAGAACCATGACTTGAGCATCCCAAACACATGCTCTATTATGATTCGTATTTGTGCATGTGCCTCATTATGGAGTTCTTGTTCGGGCGTGTGTGCATTTCTGATGGGTGTCATCAGCCATGGCTCCAGTGCATAACCAGCATCCCACACTAGGTGACTGTGTGGGTTGTCTCCATTGGCAAATGTCTGGTACAGTTGCATCAGATGCCAGATGTGGGAATCGTGGTAGCTTCCATGGTAGCCAACACACACATTCATTATTATGCCCTGGGCATTGCACACGGCCTGGCAGTTGATGGAGGGGAAGTCCTTGTAGTTGATGTAGATCCTACCCCACTCACCTGGTGGTGCTTTAATGCATGTGTGTGCATGCAGTTTATTGCACCCACTACCTCAGGGTATTCTGCTATTTGGTGGAAGAGACGCATATTGCTGGCCAACGCCTCACGGGTGATGGAGAAATATACATGCTCACTGACATGTGCTGACATGGCATCCAGGAACTGGTGAAGTACCGTGTATGCTGATGCCTGTGAGATCGCCATCATATCCCCAGTTAGCCTTTGGAAGGTACCTGTAGCAAGTATTCTTAGGCCTACACATACCTTAGTATCCACTGAGATGGGTTTCACTCTGTTGGTTCTGTGTATCAGGCATTGCCGGCACAGCTCAACAATATGCTGTAGGAGGTCCCTGTCCACCCTGTAGCATCCACTATCTCCAGCTCATGTAGCCCTTGGTAGGTTACCCTGGGTCTGTATAGTCTTCTCCGTCTCCGCTCTGCGGGTTGCTCAGCAGCATTCAAATCCACACCACCATCAGCCTCTTGCACATGCTGGTTTATGATAGCAAAAGCAGCCCCTAACATTTTTTCTCTTGCCTTTGTTTTGTACAATTTCCCCATCTGTAGACACTGGTGGTGCAGAGTTTTTGGGAAAAACAAGGGGGAAAGGTGTTTGCATAGTTTATAATGGTGTGCTGGGCTGAGCTGGTCTGCTGCCTGTGTAATTAGCTGATTCTGATACATTTCACCTGTCAGCTAAGCTAGTTCTCATTGATTACCTTCCTACTGCTGTTTTCCCTTTCCATTGCCTCCCTGTTTAAGCCCATGTGTGCACCACGCAAATGGAGTGCTCAAATGTGCATATAGCTGCTATTTCCTGGTTTAACTTCCTTTTTCTTCCTGTACAACCCGATGCATGGTGCACACAACCACTTACACTTTGTAGAGAGTGCTAGGCAGGTTTAGACACACCCCTAGTTTAGCTGTGCTAAGCTAGGAGCAATCTTGAGCCACAGGTCTCCAATCCACTTACAGTATGCCTGATACTCCCCATGATGTCACCTATATCCTAGTCTTGCACCCAGCTATTTATACTCTTAACACTCTTGGGACCTGCCTCACACCCTGGGAAAATCTGGGATTCACTAACCCTTCCCTCATTTGCATAGGATTGCCTGCTAATGCATATCTACATGTCCCACACTGAACGTCCCCCCTTAGCAACCATTACTCACTGGCCAGGTTGTCTTCTGACTGTCATTGACTCACATGGCAGAATGCTGATTTTAGTTAGAATGCTTATTTTAGGTTTATTTTATTATTTTCCCCCCTGATCCCATTTACGTGTCGCTGCCCTATGCTTAACCAGGCAAGATCGGTGAAAGGAAAATTAAAAGTTCTTTTTTTTTTTTTAAATTTGCAATGCCAATGGCCTTCTACTTGTACATTGGCATGCTTGCTCAATGATATGCAGCCTTTATTTGGAGCTGTCATAGCTCCGTTTTGTAGATTGCAGAACTGTACTCTGTTACTAACCGAGTACATTTCTGCACACTGCACTCATCCTGCACGGACTGCTGCCAGTTTCCTGGATCGCATATTACCCTAATTTGCATGGTTTTCACCTGCAAATGAGGGTAATTTGCATACGGGAGCTCAGTCCGTGCAGGATTAGCCTAAGAGCTCACGTGCACAACCCGGGAGCTCATTCCTGAATAGCACGTTGGCCATATTGCCAAAAATCACGCTTAAACTAATCCGGGGTCTGTCTTTTCTTCTGATTATATCAAGCCAATTCTGTCTGCATTTTATAAAGCAGTGTTGGCAGCCTATCAGGTTCTTGCAATTCAAGTAACCACTTGCATAACACTTCCACCCCCAGTTCTTAGTTTCCATTCTCGTGTCAAAATAAATAGAGGGTCCGGCAGCAGCCATTCCCTTTTTTTTTTTGACATTTGCAAAATTTACCTGCAATGCTGTTGGATCCCTCTATTTATTTTCTGTGCCAATCAGTTTGCTAGAGAGGAGAGTACAGCCATAGTAACACCAACATGCAAATAGCTGCAACGGAGATCTCTTTTTCTTAAAATACCATAACTGACTTCAACAAAGGACCAGCTTCATATTTGTCTGCTGAGGTCGTCAGTCAGTATTCAAGCATACAGAATTGGGTTTTGATAACAGTGTGTAAGTAAAGTTGCATTCTCAGCTGATTCTTTGGTTACCTGCTGTTTGCGGGTGGGGGCAGAGTGTTCGTTATTCATGTCTGTTTTATGGATTGCATGGTAAACAATGCTGCTGCTGCATGTCATAATTTTTTCTGGTACCTCTTTTGAGAGGAAGAAACTTTTTAAAAGCTAAAGCCTTACCATTAAAAGGTGTTCAAAACTTGGGCTGCATTATTATGAAAACCCCACCACGTGTCCAAGTAAAACTTAATTTCATTTCAGTAACACATACCCCAGGATTCACTAATCTTCCGTGTAAGACTAAATTAGTCTTACATGAAAGAGCCAGTCTAAGAGTAAGACGGCAGCGCTCCATGCATATTAATGAGGGCACGCTGCCTCAACTCTAAAACTAACACGGAGCGTGGACGAGTGTAGGGGGTGTGCCGGACTGCCAATCAGTCCAAAAATCCACACCCCTGCAAGTCTGAAACAAGGAAAATGTCTAGATACATGAGCGAGTCCGCTCACGTGTACATTCTAACACTAAACTCCCCCATATAGTAAACCTCGTACAAATATAAAAAGTAAAAGAATTTTTTTTTCCGATATAGCTGCCTGTATTTGCACGTGTTTGCACGGGTTTACCCATTGCTTAGCTACAGTTAGCAGTTTAGACACCGAAGAGGATAATAAGAAAAATATATGCAAATTACGTGAAGTAGCAATAGCATAGTGGTTAGAGCCTTCGCACAAAGAGGAGGCATTCTCTGTTCGAGTCCCACCACTACACTTTTCATTTTCTGTTGGAAATCTGTATATAAAAATATTTCCTGAAATGTATTATTTAAAGTTTTGTAAAAAGCATTGAAATGTTATATGTAGTAGTGAACGAATTTTATATATATATATATATATATATATATATATATATATATATATATATATATATATATATCGCAATGTGAAATGGTTATGCATAGTGATGCATGAGTAAATTATTTTAAGCAATATAAAGTACTGCTAAGCACATTTTACCAGTATTGAGCATGTTTATATTTACTTGCTCGTAGCTGAGCACTGCGTTAACTAGCACAATGTCTATGCGCGGAGCTGCACATCGCGCAAACTAGCACAAACAGAACATGTTTGCGCATAGCTGCACACTGTGCTAACCAGTGCAATGTTGAGCAACATCGAGCAACGTTTGGCAACGTCAGGCAACATTGAGCAACGCTGAGCAACGTCGGGCAAAGTTGAGCAAAGTCGGCTAAACACAGCCACACATCCTTCAATGTACCTTAACCATTGAGGTCTGGCCAGTAGGAAAATAAAAAAACAGTGACAGGGCTCGAACTCAGGATACTGTGCACTATAGTCACAGTACATAACCACTAAGCCATGACATCATTTCAAAACCATGGACTTTCAACAGACATATATCTATCAAAGGAATATTAAACATTGCTAACATCAGCTAAGCAGGTGTGGCTACAGCTGAGTTTTTTCCAAACTGGCCAATCACAAATAAGTGTGGGAAATGAGGCATATTTAAGCTCCACAGGTGGGAATACTTGCCATAACTGGTTGTAGCTCACTTCTGCAGTCAGCATGGCCAGGGTTGGAGAAGGCACTCAATTTTGAGCTCAATGCTGGGGCATTGAGGAGACCAAAGTAATGGTTTGGTTCCTTGTCCACAATTATGAGGAAAGACTCCTGCGGGGCCAGTACCAGGGCACCCAATACAAAATGGATGCCTGGAACTGTCTAGGTCATGATCTCACCAGTGCCATTGGCGTTCCTCGGACTGGTGAGCAGGTCAGGCACCATTACTCTGACCTGAAGCGATGCAAGGATGATCAACTGGACCAGTGGATCCAGGAGGCCTGTGGGATGGCAAATGCCCCAGTACTGAGTAAGTAGCCATTGTATTAAGTGTTTAAGAATTGCTATTCTTGTCTATATTATGGATAGGTATGTCTCATTATCACTGCATTTACTTCACAGCTGCAGGTGTCCAGGCTATGAATCAGCAAGCCCATGAAGATAGGCTGCAAAGGCTGTGTCATCAGGCAGGTTAGTAATTATTCTGCATGTACTGTTATATAAAATAAATGAGAGAACCTTCAAAAAGTGTTTTAACCCAATAAATAAAGGTATAATAATTCTTTAATAATTATTCTGCATGTACTGTTATATAAAATAAATGAGAGAGCCTTCAGAAAAGTGTTTTAACCCAATAAATAAAGGTGTAATAATTCTTTAATAAAGGTATAATTCCTGGAGTGTGTCTGTGTGATTTTCTTTGATATGTTGTTGTACTGTTGCATTTTAGAAATAGTACTGTTGTATTAAGCAGTGTTAGTTAACCCACACTTGGGTAGGCCCATATAAAGTGGATGAAGGGAGTGCCAGTAGCTTTTATGCATATTTACAGCCCTTAACTGTTGGTTCATGCCCAGCATGTACAGGTTAATCTGGTACATGAGTAGCTTGGTATTGTGTTCCCCAGAAATGTCAGTGTGCTGCCAAAAATGTAGGGAGCTGTTAACATATAACTGATAATTTCACCTGAACATATCTAGATAATTATATGAAAGTAGAGCTGTCAGTGTACCATCACAACAGTAGTGTGTGTGAGCAGCTCTAAAAATATGTAGCAGTAACATCTGCATCCTGGACAGTTTGTATGTCAGATACAGCTCATGTATATAATGATCTAGCAAAATCCAATTGCACAATAGAAGGACATTGGGTAATGTAATAATACATGCAAGGGACATATAACTGCAGTTACTAGGAATGTAGTGTAAACTAGAAGGATATATAAGTTGTTAACTGAGCTATCTTTTCCACCGTACTGTATGTGCATAAAAAATGCAATTCCACACCTCAATGGGTATGTCTAATCTCAAAACATTTGTTGGGACATATGTCGTATTGGTTTATAAATATTTGCATTCATTTCTATGCATGCACCCTGTTCAAATACCACAATATTGGTGGCCTGTTGCCATCAATTAAACCTGCATGCTGTTGTAATGTCCACTATTGTTCTATATATGCATGTGCTATGCTTGCTTTTCAGCTGTTGAAACTCTGGTGTGTTGGGTTAATGGGAATACTTTTGCATGCTGTTATAACTAACTGGGAATGCTTTTGACTGTTACTAACCCATATCTTTATTAAATTCTCCAAAACATAGTTTGTATGGGAAGGCCGGTCCCAGCGAACACACCTGTCCCACCTCAGCTGGCCATGGCACCTGGCGCCAGCAGGTCCGGTGCCCAGCCTGGGACCTCCTCCTCCATTGGCCCTGTGCCACCTTCGGGAGGAAGTGCTGCAGGGGATGGGGCTCACCCCCCCATGCAAGCATGGGCAGAGGAGGGCCACCTATCACCCTTCGAACGGTCCGGGCTGTGGTGCATAGAGAGATCAAGTGTTCTATTGCAGAACCTCTACACCAGCTTGAGGCATGAGTGGTGCAACCCCTGGGTCAGCTTGCTCCTCCTACACAGCCCCCAGCACAGCCACCATCTGGACTGTGAAGGTGCAGTGGTGACTGCCAATGGGTGGGGACCTCAGTTCCACTGTTGCGATCTGTGGGCTCATAGGCTTGCGATTTCCAAACATCCCTCCCTGTCAGTGGTGTTCACCCACCACGTGTCATATTCCACCCCTGTATGTGTCTTGTTTGTCTTGTCTGCTTACCTCCCCAACCTACCTCTCCAAATATACCTACTTCCCCTACCTCACATTCCACTCTCACCTGAAAAAAAAAGGGCAATCTGCTCCCAAAAAATAAATTACGCCCCATACATAGCTGCCCATTTTGCACACATGTCCCCTGGACATATAAAATGTAATTTAATTGGCATTACAACATACTTTATTGTCCTCACCCCTCTCTCAGGGGTTGAAGTTTTCATATTTACCTCCAAATTTATTCCATATGCACAGCTGTTGCTGTTAAAGAAATGGGAAGCTATGGACCTTCCCTATACCTCTGCTGCACATCCCGAGCTATTTTCCCTACTGTCTTTCCCTCTTTGTGCCCCTTTTTCACCACTTTCCTATCTCCCCATTTTCTTTTCTTTCAAAGAAATGAGTGCGGGGGTTAGCGGGAGTAAGCACTATTAAGCAGTAGTTAGCAGGTTTGTGTGAGTGTGCACTTGTTTGCGCTTAGCTAAGCATTGCTAAGCATCGTGCAAACCCACTTACAACTGCTTAAAAGTGCCTTAGTCACTCTGTACATGAGGGCCCTTGTTCTACTCAGCAGCAAAATAAAACACCTCTGTCAGTCTCGAACCCGGGACCTTGTACACACTACACTGCATGAAGTATCACTAAGCCATGGTAGATATACAAGTTGGTGCTGAAATAAATATATCATGCATCAGAATTAGTGAATGTAAAGGAAAAATATGAATGCCATACAACACAACATGTTCTGTGGTTCTTTACCAACAGTTGTTGTGGGATTACATTACATGACTGTGATAAGAGAAGCAGCCATTCTAGCAGGAAATAATGTTACACCATCACTTTACAAACCCCACACAGTATCACAGCAGGACAAACACTGGTATATCTGTTTAGGGCAGAGGCCATAACTCCCAACTGTCCCTAATTTTCAGGGATGTCCCTGATTTTGAAACAAAATTTAGCTCTGTCTCTCTGAATCCCTCCGAAAACTACTGACTTTGGCCAGAAAGGTGGTGAATTACATGTAATGAGTAATGACAATAATTAAGAGTTAGACACTTATTTTACTTCAGAAAAGGTGTATTAATCCATATACTCTGGTTCTCTCAAAGTCTCAACTTAATGGGACTAATATTTTAAAGGTGTCCTTGACTTTTTCTCTACTTTTCCCTGAGTTTGTTCAAATATGTACCTGAGTGTTTGAGAGGTCTGGCAGAGGCAGAAACACAGAGGCATAGCAGCCTTTCTGCTGTTACACACTTTGCAAATAGCTTTGGCAGGAGTTCCAGAAGCATACCCTTATGTAGGAATACAACACTGAAATACAAAAGGATGTAGCCATGTACTGGTAGCAACCAACTGTAACAATGCCATTCCTCTAGTGCTGAAAATACCTGCGTGGTGCACAGACAAAGAATAACAGGCTAATCTCTGACTACCATGTGGATAGGTCCACAGTTGGGTGTTACGTAGACAGACTACTTGCCTTGATAAACTAACATGCACACAGCAACCCTGTAAGTCAAGCAAGATAAAATTAGCACAATAATACATACGTTCTCTGTACTTCTGCACCCCTACCCAAATGTAGAATATACCTCTGTGTGCAGGGTCTACCAAGGATGTAGGTAAGTATACTCACAGTACTGAAATGCGTCCATTTTTCTTGAGCAGCTTGTGCTAATGTCAACACTAAAAAACTACAAACTGTTTAGAACTGAGTAAATGAATATTCACACTATAGCAGTTCTCAAACAATTCTTGTGCCAAAGGAATACATCTCAATAACTAGCTTTGTATGGCAGTTAATTGTAAAATTTGAAAAGAAAGTGCATCCTCCCATGTATCTTGGGTTAGCATTTTGAGGGGTGAGTACATTTCTACACTGACAAGTGTGTACTAGAAGCAGCAACATTTAGGTCTGAGTACAAAATGCAAATCACTGGCTATTCCCCTGGCTTCTGATATAATATCTATACCAACCTTCTGTCTTAAACAATGATGTTCACAGCAAACAAGGATGATCTCAATCTTGGAAAGCTGAAAGGGCCACGCCTACCTGAGTTAGCAATTTATAGTACTGAGTTGCTATGACAGTGATTACTGCAATTACTACACAGCAGGCTGCATGCAATTAGCAAATGGTGGCCACTAATTGGTGCAGAGGCCATTACATGCTGATGTGCAAATACCTACAAAAGCAGGCTGCAATCGCTGCCAACAAACTCAATCACCCTATTGCAGAGACTGACAGAGAGAGAGACAGAGACAGAGAGAGAGAGACAGACAGATAAAAGGAAAAAGAAAAAGAAAGAATACCAAACCATACAAAGGAAAGGCATGTGACACATATGTATTTACTGGCATGTAGTAGATGTTTTGAAGAGTAATCTACATAATGTGAACCATTCATATGTGGCAGCAGTACTTATCTATGCACATATGTCCTGCTTAACTACTGTTATGGACAATACAGTGTGTACCTGTGGGCAGTGGGACATACCTGTGAAATGTATATCTCAACATTAAATGTCAAAAATCTGATCCATGTTATCTGTGTTCTGTACAGTAGTGTGGCCAATGGCTGTTGGGCGTATTAGTGCTGCCATTATATAAACATGGGTGTGATAGAGCAACACATGCATGATAGTCATATTAAAGTGTAGCTTAGCATTGGCAACTGCTGTAGCAGTCTAGTATGCTTATCTAGCATTTGTAGCTATATATACCCCCTCTAATGTTAGTGTGTGTTCACATGTGACACATGTTTGTGTTGCAGCAAGGCCCAACAGTTCAGCTGTGAGGTCCAGGGACTTACAACAGTGTGGACCTTGTGTGTGTATGCCACACACATATGCAGAAATATATATGTGTCATATATATTCACATCTGTATATGTGCATAGAGCAGGGGACATATTGCAACAGTTTGTGAAGGGTGGAGATTTGTATGTTGGTGAAGGTTAGTATGCGCATATTTGTATGCTGGTTTTAGTGTATGATGAACAAGACAGTATACAGTACTGGTATATGAAATGTGGTGGTTAAACAGTGTGGGTGGTTTGCTCAGTTTGCAATGTTGAAGCCAGTGAAGCCTGCTAAAGCAACCTGGGCTGTGAACACTTTCAATGCATTTATTACAAAACTGTGCGATATTATTACATTACTGTACACCTCACATCCTTTGTATAATTGATATTCCCACTATGAAAGGTGAAATGTATATGTGCCTACATATATATGTATATGTACACCAATGGATGTGTATATGTATATATATATATACAGATATAGATATATATACATATATATATATATATATATATATATATATATATATATATATATATATATATATATATATATACACACACACACATATATATATATATATATATATATATATATATACACACACACACATATATATATATATATGTAAAGAGAGAGAGACAGAGTCATGTATACTCATACACACCTACATCTACTTGTTGCAATAGATTCTCTGTAATGTTGACTGACTGTGATGGTCAATGTGTTTGTGAATGCGTCAAAGATATGTATTTGTGGAATAGCTTGGTGGGAAACTGTTTATGTCATGGTATTATGGGTCCTTGCTTTGATCCCAGCAAAAGCTGTGTATTCTGTTGCTAGGCAGAAAAAGTGCTATGGCATACAGTGTGATTAAGTCCCTTGGTTTTAACTGGGGTGTGTCATTGGAGGCTAAAGCACTAAGTCTATGATTATTGATTGGTACTGATATTGAATCCAAATCCTGTGTGTACTGTAGTACTACTTGAACCTCTGGGCCTGTACAGCAAAGTATAGTATATGTCCACATTGCTTGCATCCACTGTTTTGTGTGGCCCCTGTATTCATCACAGATTACATTCCCCAAGATTAATGTTTTGTCATTACTGACACACAGTACTGTATAGTACACATGTAAAGTTTATCTGGGTTGCCATACCTTTGTGTCCTGTAATTATGTCTGGTGTGTGTAGGTATGTCTGTAACATGTCCTCTGTCATATGTGTGGTAAAACATATAACTGCGTATCTAGCAATATTTATAGTGGACTACAGCAGTAGGAGACCTATATTCCCAATTGTGCACATATTTTGGCCACGGATTTGCCATTAACAAGTTGTGTGGTATAATAGTAATACATTTACTGGACCTAAGACTCATTGTGATGGATGACATATTTCTATACACATCAGCTTGATGTATATCTGCTGTGGCTAGGTGGTGCATTGTGTTGCATACAGTGTGCCAGGTACTCTTGTATAGTCTTATATAGTGATTTTATTTTGTTGCTGTGCAGAACATGGTTCATTAGATAGAGTGAGCCAGGCACTTTCAAGCAGTTGTGGGGTGAGCAGTGGTAAGTGGTAGTTAAAGTGTTTCACTCTCTGTTAGCTAATAGGTTGCTATATATGGCAGTTCAGTGATATCTGTACTGTATAATGTTAAATGTGCTATATGACTTGCTCAGACATATTTTTTCTTTATGTCTTCCAGGGATCATGGCACATCACAGAAATCCCAGCTATAGTAGTGCTGAAGATGAGATCATTACTAGCTGTATGATTCAGCACTACAGTCTAATGTTCTCACGAACCAGCCAAAACCAGCAGGAGCATACTGCAATGTGGCAAGATGTTGTCTGGAGGGTCAATGAGTTAGGCCTGCATAGCCGGACATATGAGCAGGTATGCCACCACTGCAGTGATCTACTCAGACATGTCTGTCTACATGCTTCTGATGTGCAGAGACAACAGCTTGCAACAGGAGGTGGTGTTAATATCCATCCCTCCCTCACCAGTGTAGAGGACCTGCTCCTGCGCCTCGTGGCACCTGCCCAACAACAACAGCAGCAGACATACACCATAATGTAGGTTGGAGCCACCCAGCAACCACATATGGAGCATGCAGGTGACATGGCATATCTGTAGACTACTGTTATCTGTATTGGTAGATCATGCATATGTGAGATGTGGAGTGTGTAGTTAAAAGATGTGGAGCCTGTTGTGCAATACTGATCATTTGGAACATACTCTGTAGGCCTGTGAAGGTAAACTGTTGTTATACTGTAAGATTGCAAACACACAGTAGCAATGCCACAGTTGTGGCTACTGACAAACTCTCTCTTCTCTATGTAGGTCCCTTTGGGGTGACATCAAGGCAGCGGACAGATACTGGTGAGTGTGTTCTACATTTATTATTGTAAATAAAAAGTGCATGTCATAGTTAAGGTGTAGGCCATGTACACATGTAACACACCTACCCATAATGTATGCTGTGCATGTTTGGTGTAAGATCACGCCCATCCACTAATGTGATTAGCTGCCTCAAACACATGCAATACCCAGATCATCTCAAACAAATGTGGCTACACTGTAGTGACCATTGGATAGGCAAAGTTGATACTCAACATGCACATAACATACATAACTATGTCATACACAGATCATTTTAACATGATACACATAAAGGATTCACAACTTCTCTGCACAGACACACTCCAGTATCCAAAATCTTATCCACACATTACACATAATATACCTGAGGGGTAGAGGCCTATCATGGGGCATTTAAACACTCTGCAACACACTACACATTCATGCCAGGGAATGCTCCTTATTGGCATCCTTACAAACCCATGTAACAACTGGCTGTGAACTGGTGAATGTAGCCAAGGTAGTACAGTTCTGGTACAGCATGATTAGTGCTGGTTTGGGAAACATTTGTAGCCTTGAGTGACCACATGATGCTTCATGATGATGGCCTATGGTACTATACCCCATCCAGTTATTGTAACCACAGTACTACACATAGCTTTCATTGCTATACACCTCAAAGTTGTGTGTGTGCAAACATATGCATCTCTAAACAATATGCATACCAATTACCATTTGCACAACTGACACATATATGTCTTGTGATGCTATTGAGTGGCTAGGTCATATGACACACATTGGGTATGTGTGATGTTTAAATATGCAGTTGTGTTTTAGCATGCCATGTCATGGATGCCACTGGCATGTCCACAATATGATCTACACTGACCATAACTACTGTGCATTGGGTATGTGGACGAATGGTATTCCATCAATTATACATGCACCACTGATGATGTGTGAATACTCATCATGCATGTGCTAAAACTGTGTCCACAATTATTTGCTAAAGACACAGAGGCTGTAATCAGCATTGGATACCTATCTGACACACAGATACACATCCAGCCATGGTATGTAGACCTGTAAGTTATGGTGTGCAGTACATTACAGAGTTTTGAATACTTGCACAGCAATGTTGTGTCCATGTATGCATTGCATTCCAGGGGGAGGCCAATCACCTAATAACAAAATCCATGTATAGTGTTAGTAACAAGGACTGTCTACACTTGCACTGCATGCTGTTGAGCAACACATGTCCTGCATGTTGACATTTGTGATATGACTGTTTTGCTTGTGATACTACACCCCACCATCACCTGCTATTGTGTATGTTCTGAGATTGCTGGGTTGTGCGTGTATGTGTGTGTGTGTGTGTGTGTATGTGTGTGTGTGTGTGTGTGTGTGTGTGTGTGTGTGTGTGTGTGTGTGTGTGTGTGTGTGTGTCTGCTTTAGGGAGGAGTGTATTTGTGTGTGTGCATGTGTGCATGTGCATGTGTACATGTGCCTGTGCATGTGTGCATGTGCATGTGTGTGTGTGTGCACGTGCATGTGTGCAAGTGCACATGTGTGCATGTGTGCATTTGGTCTGACATCATGTTCAGGTCTTAAAGTGTGTTTCCTGTTTTCCTCTCACAGGTGCTGAGGTGGGGCTTGTTCAGTACAGCAGGGAACCTGATGTCACTGAGACAGACAGTGATCATGAAGACAGGTGTGTTGAGGCACAGGCAGGTTTGTCAGGGTCTGTTGTTGGGCCACCAATTGACAGTACACAAGTCTCCACCCCATCCATGCACACAGTCATACTACCTGTACATCCATCATCACCATTGCCCTTAGCTGAGGGACAGTGTATGGTTGGCACTGGCCAGGACAGTGTGGTATATATGGCACATTTATCAGGATGCAGCAGCCATAGCTAATGTCTGGAACGGTACCACATAGGCAGATGCCCAGGGGTTCCTGTCAGAGCACTGCTGGTCATCATGCCCCTGGCAGACATGCCTCAACTCTTTTAACCCCACGCATGTTCCAGGCTGTCATGGAGGCACATGCATGAATGGATCGGTACACCAGACAGGGACTAAGGGCACAGAGGGCTCATAACACCTCTGTAAATGACAGTATCCATGACCTAGCAGGTGCCATACGTAATTACACTGAGGTCATTGATAGACGTTTGGGTGAGACATTGGATGTCCTACACAATGTCATGTCCATGTGTCAGGACGGTGCGGGATGGTTGAGAAGTCGACATGGACGTATGCCAGCAACATTAGCAGCTGGAGGTCACCATGGATGTCCAGCAAGTCACAGCAACTCCCATAGTGCCCAGTACCAGCCCCAGCAATGTTGAGGGGGAGCTGTCCATAGACCGTTCTAGAAGACCACGTGCATGTGGCTCTGGCCAGTCCCAGCAGGGACCTGGATCCAGTGGACATATGTCAACCTCTGAAGAAAGTGCCCAGTCTGGATTAGTACCTGATACTGTCTGTAGCACCCCTGCCAGGCACAGGTTCTGTATCCGTGGCCAGAGACGGTGATCTGTAAAGCCTGCCAGGTACAGTCTGTAGCTGTCCCACAAATCCCCGTATATGGCAGCCACATGGTGGAACTCTGTGCATGCAGACACACACACATAAACCAGAAACCTAGGGCAGACACATACCTGCACACATTACATCAACATTGGCCCATAACAGTACTCATGGCCCTCACACACACACTCACACACACACGTCGATTTTATGGCTCAGTGTAGGCCTCTGGCAAACCAACAACACACCCTGTGCATATGATGAAACCTGTGCCACCTCCTGTCATCTGTAACATTGATGCAGGAACAGGCTAACATGATGCTGATGCACAGGGTGACTTTGATAAAGTATAGCAATGGTTGAATGTGTAGCATGTTGTCAGCAGTAAAGTGTAATGATATCCTTGAAGGTGTAGCTGAGCAGGCATGATGCATTAAAGCTGTAATTATCAATGTTGTATTGTTTCCAACAGTGTTTATTCCAATTGTTTTGTTTGCCCATGTGTCACTTGGCTGATGTATGTAGTTGTGTCAGCATGTGTTATACAGTGGACAGTAAGTGTGGGGTGTGTGCAGCACAGGTTTGCAGGTGTACATTTGTGAACATGGTGAAGGTGCACTGTCTGCATGTACGTGCATATTGGACGCATGGGCAGGGTGACATGCCCTGTATTGGCCAGTGTTAACACTCCATAGTTTCTATTGGTGGCCAGTATGCATTGTACTACACACGTTTTGGAACTTGAGTACGCATGTGTGTGTATGACACAAGTTGACACTGTGCTGTGGGTGATGTTGTTGTTCCCATCTGTCATTGGTTTGCATTACTAAGGTTAATAGTGTCCCAGCTGCATAATCCTGTATTAATGCACACTGTTCACCTACAGGGCTGCATGGACTGTGCTATCACAAACACAAGAAATTCTCACTTATACAGTAAAAGTGCATTAGTCTCATGGGCCCCTGTCATAAACTAAATATATAATAGAAGGTGTGATGTTATACCAAAAAAAGAGTTATATACCAAGAAGGGATAACCTCTCTGGTCAGTATCATTTGGAAAATTCAATCCCTCAATAAACATACAAGGCAAGCTTCAAAATACAAAATGGCAATGATTCCAAAGACAACACTAAAGCTGTCTTTATTGTTATTCATAATCTACAGGGGAAATTGGGTCACAGTTAATGTAAATGGTCACAGAGTGCACTTAACTGACTGACATTACCAATTCCTTGTCAGACAGTTTGAATGCCGATTTCACCACCCTGTTGCTATACAAGGGCCACATTTCCAGACCTGCAGAACGTAATACCTGATTCACAGACACTCTAGTTAAAACATCTCTTTAATAAGGTCCACACCACAGTGGCAATGGTACTGGACAGTGTCCCTGGCTGTGTCATACACAAGCTGACATATGAAGTCACCATTCACCTAAATGCTCTGTCCAGATGGAGCCTCTATACAGGTTACATACATGTGGAATTATGTACGGTAATGGTGTTCACAGTCCACAAGGGTTGAGCTACAACGTCTTCTTCTCCTTTGGGTTGCTCCCATTAGGGGTCACCACAGTACATCATCTGTTTCCATGTCTTCCTGCCCTCTGCATTTTGCGCTGTCACACCATCCACCAGCATGTCCTCTCTCACCACAGCCATAAACCTCATCTTAGGCATTCCTCTTTTCCTGTTACCTGGCGGCTTCATCCTTAGCATTTATTTCACAATATACTCTGCATCCCTCCTCAGCACATGTACAAACCAACTTAATCCTGCCTATCTGGCATGGTCTGCTAACCTTCAAACCTGGTCTGACCCTCTAATATACTTATTCTTAAATCTGTCCACCCTCGTCACACCCAGTGCAAAGGTTAATATAAACTGATTAAGGGTAGAACTACAACGGGTCCTGGAAACACTCTCCCTATAAGCCAGACCAATGTTATCCCGAAGGCTATAGAGCACAGCATTATGAAACTCATTAACAGAGACATTATGAACCTGCAAACACTGCACCATACCCACTTAGGTTCTCTAAAGGCCAGATCATGGCTCCTACACCTAGTAGACTTCAAGCCAGTCAACAAGGCTATAGGTGAGGGAGGGGAGGTCAACACAGCCAAGCTATATCTCACCAGCAAATCATTCACATCCCACATACTGGTATTAGACATAACCTCAACAGACTGACCATAAACGATTGTTAGATGATGGCTTGACAACTGATGCACAGAGGTAGGACACACAGTAACATTTGCAGCCTCCATTCTATGCCAGTAACAAGTGATATTCACCTGCACTCAGTCTTGGGACCACTCCTGTTTGGCATATAGCTTTCTTAGGTACAAGCAAACACAATAGGGATATGTCTGCCCATGTTTGATGAAAATGCATACTGTGTGCTGTACTTTATTCTCCAGATGACACACACATCTTCCAAAAGGGTATCATACAGATAGATATCTGGTGTCAAACTCATGCTGTAAAGCTATAATCCTAAGAAAGCATAGTTATCCAATTTTAGAAAACAAAGTATCCCCAGAGTACCACATAGGTAGTAGCCCCCAAAATCTGGACCAGGTACTAATGTATACATAGAGCCATGTGTTAAGTCATCTCTCCTTTGAAAATCACATTACCAAAGGGTTTTGGAAATCCCTCTGTGGAGCACATAAGCAATAAAGGGTTTGCATGCAGATCCACAGAGGTTGTTGCACACCTATAATGATTAGTCATCTTTGCCAGACTTTGCTTGCTTTGGAACAGGTTTCAAATATACCTTAAGCATAAACCCTCACTCACACTCTTCAATAGAATCCGTGATGAGTGGATGTGAAATGGAAGCCATAGCCCAGGGATCACTGCAGTGGCGAAGCTTGTCACCAGCATATAGAAGTGACCTAAGGTCTGGAAAGCATCAGCATGCTCTGGCAAAGATAACACACGCGTTCATGGAGAAAGCAGAATACCCACCTATGAAATACTTGAGGTCACATGTATGTATATGGATATGCCCCACAGCTACCTTACATGTGTAATGCACATACAGTTGTCATTGTGATATGTCATACACTATAAAAATCAAAACCCACTCCACATTGACCAACGGTGTCACACACCTAGAACACAGACATAGTCAGCAAGTGCGATATTCAAACACTTTCCTAACTACATTATGATACTACAGCAGTACGCATTTACAAGACACTCTATACACATTACTGGGGTTTCACCTTTCCACAGGTATATTTGTAGAATGGTGACATCATCGGACTTGACAAAGATGAGTATACCACTTTTACGGTGTTTGAGTAGTCTCCAGAAAGGTTTGTTTCTTGCCAGGGAGACACACATACACAGTTGGCAAGTGCAGGATTCAAACCCCTACCTAACTATATTATGATACTACAGCAGTAGGCATTTACATGATGCGCTATACACATTACTGGGACTTCATCTTTCCACAGGTATATTTGTAGGATGGTGACATCATCGGACTTGACAAAGATGAGTATACCACTTTTAAGGTGTCTGAGTAGTCTCCAAAATGGCTGCTCCTCCCCAGGGAGACACACACACACACACACACACACACACACACACACAGTTAGCAAGTGCAGGATTCAAACCCCTACCTAACTACATTATGATACTACAGCAGTATGCATTTACACAACGGGCTATCCACATTACTGGGATTTCATCTTTCCACAGGTATATTTGTAGGATGGTGACATCATTGGACTTGACAAAGATGAGTATACCACTTTTAAGATGTTTGAGTAGTCTCCAAAAAGGTTGCTTCTCCCCAGGAACACACACACAGTTGACAAGTGTGGTGTTCTTAATCCAAACTAAGTACGACTTTACACTTCAGCAAACAATATGGAGTTACAGGGTGCAATACAGACATTACTTGCTGACAGTTTGCACAAAGTTTTTTTTCACATTTGCTAACTTCAGCAGGCATATCATGCTAGGTGTATTGTGAGTGTATTGTATGCATAGGCCATGACCATATCATATATGGGTTGATGCACGACATGCTGGCACACACAGGGTCAAACCTTGAGTAGCATCTTACCTTCACCTACATGATACTGCAATATAACAGAAAGATGATAAATTTCAACAATTGGCTGAACCTCTGGTGTCATTCAAAGGGGATCCAGTCTCTGTCTGCCTGTGATGACATGATAGACAAGCCTTGTTGCTTCACTACAGATGGTTTGCACCTGTCGCCCCTATGTTTCTGAATACTGGCCAAGGCTCATGCTGTCCCCATATTACCTTTTTTAGGCAAGGCTCAAAGGTTCATAGGTTCATAGGTAGGTACTAGTCTATCGGCCCTGGGGCCTATACAAGGCCAACCAAAAAGGTACCCTGGCTTTTGCCACCCAAGAAATTTATTTTCCTGTGCCACTGTCATGCAGAGACACAGAAGTGATCCCCAGGGTGAATTTCCTATTTCCCATCCAATAATAAAGATTTTTCTTGAAGAGTGCTAATGAGGAGCTTTGTTTGATATAGATAGGTAGTTTATACTGAAGTATGTGAAGTCTGTGGGACAGGAATCTATCCCTCCGGCATGTTCTGTTTATTGTGATGATAAAGTTTAGGTCCCTAGAGTGTGTAGGTTCATAGGTTCATAGGTAGGTACTAGGCTATCTGCCCAAGGGCATTTATAAGCCTAGCCAGAATGTGTTGGCTTTCGCCTCCCTTTTAAATTAGTTTCCTGGGCCTATGTTTAGCAGGTCCACTGAAGTGATTCCAGGGGTAAATTTACAATTTCCCATCCACTCATCAAGATTCCTCTTGAAGAGAGTCTGCAAGGGGCTGTGCCTAACATCAACTGGGATTCTATTCCAGAGAGAGGGAAGTCTCTTGGACAGGAATCTATCCCTCCAGCACGTCCTGTTTATTGCTTTGCTGAGGTTTAATTCACTGGTGTGTGTGGCTCTAAGAGATTTGTTTTTCTTGAGGTGGAGATATCCATCAATTCCGGGTTGGACATGGCCTTATATATCAGGCATAAATCACATCTGAGCAGGCAGTAAGCAACCGAGTAGAGCTGGAGTTTCTTTAGTCGAGCTGCATAGGGCATCTCTTTGAGACCCATGATCCTCTTGGTGAAGTACTTCTGTGGCCTTACCAGCTGTTGCATGTGCCAATTAAGGTACATACCAAATGGGGCATTGTACTCTATTATGGGCCTAATGAGTGATGAGTAGAGGGGCACAATGACCTCTCTTGATCTAGAGGTGAACCCTTTCATAATTAGGTGGGCTACATAGAAGGAATAACTAACCACTTTGCTAATGTGATTATCAAAGGAGAGGTTACTATCTACCTGGGTCCCCAGGTCCCTAATTACATTTTAGTGGATTACCACCTATGTTGTAATTTGGATGACTATGCATTTTTTGCTATTCAGCTTGAGGCCATGGTTTTGACACCAGGTACCTGTTTCTGTAAGACCTTTCTGGAGGATGTCTGTGCCAGCCAGAGAGTCAATTATGGCCCCCAGTTTACAGTCATCTGGGAACTTGGTCAGCCATAGTTCTCCCCTGCTTGCCTGTACCTCAGAGACACTTGTGACTGGTTTAGAGTCGGACATGGCACCTGCAACTCTGACCATGTGTGTTCTATCCGTGAGCCAGTTGGCCACCCATCTCATGACATAGGGGTTAATGTTCAAGCTGGTAAGCTTGTCTATGATGCCAGAGTGGGGAATGGGGTCAAAGGCCTTAGTGAGGTCCAGGTAGGCTGTGTGGACTACCTTCCCTTCATCTATGGCTTTGGTAACTGTTTCAAATAAGTCAACTAGGTTTAGGAGGCAGGATCTGCCTTTAACAAAGCCAAATTGGGTAGGGTCCAGTATCTGGAGGTTCCCAATGTCTCTGTTTATGAGTTCCATGATAATTCGCTCCATAGCTTTGCAGACCAGGCTGGTCAGGCTTATAGGGTGATAGTTCCCAGGTTCTGTTGTGGCCCACCTTTGTGAAGTGGGATGACTGTTGCTGTACACCATTCTTTGAGTAAATAGCCTGTGGTAAGGCTGAGTCTGAACAGTGAATGTAGGCGAGGGTTTAGTTCCTTTTGGAGCTCGTGTAAGATGCAGCCTGGGACACCATCCAGTCTCATTGATGCTGTGTTCTTAGCTTTGGAGAGGGCTGTTTTTACCTGCATGTCCATGAAGTCTGGGGCTCTGCATTCTTCTGGGATGGACACAGGCCCTTTTGGGGGTGAGGGGGGGTGAAGTTTGCACGGAACTTGTCCACCAGGATGTTGGCAATGTCAGTTGGTTCAGTGTATTTTTTGCCATTTCGCAGTAGCTGAAAGCATATCTGAGAGTTGCCACCTAAATGTTTGATATAGCTAAAGAAGGTTTTGTGGTTATTTTTAGATTCCTTGGCAATTTTTCTTTAGAAACTGGACTTGGATTATTTTATGAGCGATCATAGTTTCTTGCTAATAATGATCAGTGATGCCTTTCCTTTTTGGTATTTTTCTCTATCATGTGTTAGTTTCCTCCTTCTGCTGTATAGCTTATTTATGGGCAGGGACTACCAGATTGGTTTCTTCTTTTTGGAGGAGTGAGTCTTGGTTTTAATTGGGATGGCTCGATCCATGCATCCCTGTAGGTGCTCATAGAATGCACTTGTAAAGGATTCTGCAGATTGGATAGCATTATCCTGTAGCAAGGGGGCTTTGAAACTTTCCACTTCGGTCTTTAGAAGTGTGAAGTTTGCTTTTGAAAAGTTTTTCACAGTGGTTTTGTTGACTGGGGGGGGGGGGGATGTGGATGTCCAGTGTGATTACTTCATGATCTGATATTACCAGTGAGGGGTTTACCTCTGGTGTGGAACACTGATCCCCCATGGTGGTGATGATCAGGTCCAGTATGTTGTCACCTCTAGTGGGCATGGTGACCAGCTGTTCCAGGCCGTTTGAGTTTATAAACTCTAGGAAGCATTGGACAAAGGACTTTGTACTCGAGTAATTCTCCCAGTCATAGCATGGTGTTTGGTAGGACCTTTATATTTCCCAGTATTCTCAGGAATACTGAGTGAGGGGTCCTGAGACAAGGTACGTGATCTATAGCAGGCTATGATCTGATAAGCAGCTTTGCCCAATGTTAGTTGCACTTGCATGGTCTCCAAGGCCTCGTGATGTGCCACTAACCTGGAGGTGTGGGTATCCTTTATGAAAATGGATGCAGCCCCTCCTTTAGTATTTCAGTCTGGGTTTTGGCGCCAGCGCTCGGAGGGATTGGGGTTTCTTTAAATGGAGTGTGCCCAACAGCTCTCTGTTTGACATAGCTTTGTATGTTAGGCAGAGATCACCTCCAAGTAGGCGATATGCGACAGAGTAAAGCTGTAGTGTTTTGAGACGGTCTGTGTATGGCATGTATTTGAGGCCGCTAATCCTCTTTGTGAGGTATTTCTGCAGGCTTTCCAGTTGTTGTAGATGATTTGTGAGGTACATAGCAAAAGGGGCATTGTACTTTAATGGATCTAATGAGTGATGAGTAGAGGGGAACAATGACCTCTTTTATTCTGCATGAGACACCTTTTGTGATGAGATGTGCCATGTAGAAGGATTTCCTGACTACTGTGGTGATGTGATTATCAAAGGAGAGTCTACTGTCCACCTGTGTCCCAAAGTATCTTATCACACTTTCTGTGTTGAGTATACTACCATCTATGTTGTAGTTCATGGGTACAGTGTTTTTACCAAAGGGGATGACAATGCACTTTTTGGCATTGAGCTTGAGGCCATGGCTTTGACACCAGGCATCTGTCTCAGTGAGACCCTTTTGTAGGATGCCCGCATCATTAGTAGTCTTGATTATGGCTCCTAGTTTGCAGTCATCTGGGAACTTCATTAGCCAGAGACCTTCCATGTTAACCTGTACTTCAGGGAAGTAGATACCAAACAGGATAGGACCCAGGACTGTAACCCTGTGGTACTCCACTTGTCACTGGTCCGAAGTCGGACTTGGAGTCTGCTACTTTCACAGTGTGGGTTGTGTCAGTCAGCCAGTTGTCAACCCATCTTGTGACATAAAGATTTATACCTAGTTTAGTGGGTTTATCCATAATTCCAGAGTGGGGAATGGTGCTGAAAGCCGTGGCAAGATCTAGATAGGCTGTGTGAACCACCTTACCCTTGTCTACGGCTTTGGTGACTGCTTCAAAGAAGTCTATCAGGTTTAGGAGACATGATCTGCCTTTTACAAACCCAAAATGATTGTGGTCCAGAGTTTGGAGATTACCAATGTCTTTGTTTATAAGTTCCATGATGATACATTCCATGGCCTTGCAGACCAGACTCATCAGGCTAATGGGGTGCTAGTTCCCGGGGTCCGTGGAGGCTCCCCCATTGTGTAGTGGGATAACCGTCACTGTGCGCCATTCAGCAGGCACAAAGCCTGAGGTGAGGCTATGATTGAACATGTTATGTAGGTGTGGTGCCAGTTCGTTCTGTAGTTTGTGTAGAGTGCAGCCTGGGATGTAATCTGGTCCTATGGATGCTGTGTTCCTGGCTTTGGAGAGTGTTTTTTTACCTGTGCAGCCATGATGACAGCAACTTTGCATTCTTCCGGTATAGAGATGTGCTCTTTCATGGGTGAGAGAGGGGTAAAGTTAGCACTTATCCTATCTGCCAGGCTGTTGGCAATATCAGTTGGGTCTCTATATTTAGTGCCATTGTGCTGTAACTCAGAGCATGAGTGTTGCCATTGAGAATATTATCATAGCTATAGAATGCTTTGTGGTTGTCTTTAGAATCAGTGTCAACTTTGTTTTCATAACTAGCTTTGGAGGATTTTATCAGGGATCACAGCTTCTTCCTGAAGTTGACTACGGAGCTCATCCACTCATGGGATTTTACCCTCTTTTGCAACAGTTTCTTCCTTCTGTTGTGCAGTTTGTTTATGGCAGGGGATCACCAGATTGGCTTCCTTTTCTTGGAGGATAGCATCTTGGTTCTGTTTGGGATAGCACGATGCATACACCCATGTAAGTGCTTATAAAGTGCAATTGTGAAGGATTCATTAATCTTAAAAGTACTGTCCATCTGCATGGGTGTCCTGAAGTTCAGCACTTCTGTCTTAAGAAGCATGAAGTTGGCTTTGGAGATATTTTTTAACATGGTTTCCTTAATGGGGGATGGGTCCACAATATGGATATGTAGGGTAATTAGCTTATGGTCAGATGGGACCAATGAGCCATTGACTTCAGGTGTGGAACACTGGTCACACAAGACAAACCAAACCCCATAACCAACACAAATAACCACAAAGTTAACTAAATGCTACTCATTGCCAGAAGTCTCAGCCTCCAAATGCACACACTTGAGGCACATCTCAGTATGGAGAATATTGATATCAGTGCAGTAACAGAAACCTAGTTCAAGGCTCCAGAGAGCACACCAGCACTACCAGGATACTACTCATTCCATACCTTCCAGCATCAGGACCTGGATCATAGCACATAGAGTGAGGACATATCCATATTCATCAAGGATACCTACACCTCTCTCTACATGTTCTGTACAGGATATGTATCCATAGAATATTGCACAGCAACATTCTTCACACTCCATAGGGATGGGGCCACAGAAACCCCTTGGCATTCATGCTCTATGAGCCTGACAAGTCTAGTATTTAAGGAAATGGAGCCAATCATAATGGAAGTCAAAAATAAAGAGATTGCGGACCTTCACACAGTTTAGCACACCCAGTTTGGCTTCATCATATGCAGATCACACCTCCTGAACTGGGTGGATTTCTTTGACACCATTACCCAGGCTACAGATGATTGAAATGAGCTCAACACAGCCTACCTATACCTCATTACAGCCTTTGACACCATTCCCCAGTCAGGTATCATAGATGAACTCACCAACCTGGGCATGAATCCATACATCACAAGATGGACTGCAAACTGGCTCACAGATAGATTCCACAAACAAAGAGTTGTTGTCTACATGTCAGACTCTACACTGGTAACAACTGGTGGGCCCCAGGGTTCAGTCCTGGGGTCCCTCCTGTTTGGTATAGGCTTCTCAAATGTACATGCTAACACAGGAGGGTTGTGGTTGACTAAATTTGCTGGGAACTGTAAAGTGTTTGCCATAATAGATTCCCCGGATGACACAAATATTCTCCAGAAGGGACTCTATGAGACAAGTGTGTGGTGTTAGAATCATGGCCTCAAGCTCAATATTGAGGAATGCATAGTGATCCCCTTTGGTGAAAACAAAGTACACACAAACTACCACATAGGTCTTACTCTCTTAAAACTGACAAGGTAATAAGGGATCTGGGGACACAAGTAGATAGTCATCTTTCCTTTGACAACCATATTGTCAAAGTGATTGGGAAATCCTATGTGGCCCACCTAATCAACAAAAGGTTTGCATCAGGATCCAAAGAGGTAGTGGTGGCCCTCTACTCTTAAGTCATCAGACCCATCATTGAGTACAATGCACCATTTTGGATGTACTCAACTACGCATATCCAGCAGCTGTAGAGACCACAGAGGTACCTCACCAAGAAGATTACTGGCCTCAAACAGTTGTGTTATGCAAATCAACTGGTAAAACAAAATCTGTTCTTTGTTGCGTACTGCCTACTCAGAGGCACACTCTACCTAACATACAGAGCCACGTCCAACATATAACTGCTGAGCATGCTCCATCTACAGATAACAAAATTGAGTCACCCTACACACTCCAGGGATATGAACCTCATCTCAACAATGAATACAACATGCTGGTGGGATAGAGTACCATCCCAGACACTTGCCTTACTGTCGAACAGAGTCCCAGTGTACATCAGACAGAGCCCCTCGCTGACACTCTTCAATAGTAACCTTGATGAGTGGATGGGAAACAGTCAATTCACGCCAGGAATCACATCAGCAGCCCCACTAGAAAGGGGCTTAGGGTACTAACTATTAGAACGAGGGCTTGGGAGACTACTCAATGGGGTGGTGAAAGCTGCACAACTTGCCTAGGCTAACATATGCCTTATTGAAGATAGGTTCATAGGTATGTAGTAGACTATGTGACAGGTACATGTCTACAGATAGTAGATATGAACTTCACTGTACCCTCATGTTGTACAGCAGGCACATGGACCACATACACTGTAATGCTTACAGATACTGGTGGCTGTTATGTACACTGGGTGAGATGTGCACCTCATGTCTTTTGTGATATTGGGATGTGTGCTGGGTGGGACAGCCCTGGATGGCTCTCTGTCATGGTCACCCTCTTACACACATCTCTGCCTATCCATCTTTGGCTTATTATACTGTGTTCCCCCTACACACACACACACACACACACACACACACACACACACACACACACACACACACACACACACACACACACATATATATATATATATATATATATATATATATATATATATATATATATATATATATATATATATATATATATATATATATATATATATATATATTTATATATATATATATATATATATATATATATATATATATATATATATATATAGGTAATAGGCTATCTGCCTGAAGGCATATATTAGTATGGCCAGAGTGTGCAGCTATCACCACACACGGGGTTAGTTTCCTAGGCCTCTGTGTAGTAGAGCTGATGAAGTGATCCATGATGTGACAGTTCAGTTTCACATACACTCATCAAGGCTCCTCTGGAAGAGTGTCAGTTAGGGACTCAGCTTAATGTAGGTTGAGAGGGAGCCTGTTCCAAAGAAAGGGAAGTCTGTGAGTTATTAATGTATCCCTCCAGCATGTTTTATTTATTGTTGTGATGATGATATCCCTAGAGTATGCAGTACAGTGAGCTTGGGGTTACTTCATATAGCACATGTACATCCATTCTGCATTGGACATGGACCTGTCTGTTGGACAGAGATCACCTGAGTAGACAGTATAAAACAGAGTACAGATTGAGTTAAATTCTGTCTTGTTGCATGGGGCAACTGTTTGAGGCCAGTAATGCTCTTGTTGAGATACGTCAGTGGTCTTTCCAGCTGCTGAAGGTGCCTAGTGAGATTCATCGCAAGTGTGTTGTGGTACTTTATGATGGGTCTGATGGCTGATGAGTAGAGGGAACCTCCTTTGACCTGCATGCAAAGACCTTGGCAGTTTGTGGGAACATATAGCATAACTGTCTAACCACTTTGTGAATGTGTTTCTGGAAGTAGTGATGACTATCCACAAGTATCCATAGATCTCTTATTATTACCTCCATATTTAGGGTGTTGGCACCTATGTGGTATTTGTATGACTGTAGCTCGAGCCCATAAGTGTGACACCACATCTGGCTGACTGAGACCCTTTTTAAGGATGTCTCTGTTGTCCCAAACATCGATTATGACAACCTTTTTGCAGTCATCCACAAACCTTGCTAAACATAGCCCTCGTGTTTGACTGTATTTCTAAAATGTATACACCAGACAGGAGGGGTCCCAGGACTGAGCCATGGGGGACAGCAGTTGTTACCAACTTGAACAGGAGACCACAATTCTTACCTTGTGGGATCTATCTGTGCCCCAGTTGGCAATCCATCAGATGGCATACATGTTTATGCACAGGTTGTTGATTTTGTGGATACAACATGTGTGGGGGATGTTGGAAAAGGGCTTTTCAAGGTCTATGTAGGCCATGTGTAGCTCATTTCATTGATGCATGTCCTGGGTGACTGCCTTGAAAACTGTCTAGCAGGTTTAGGAACCATGATCTGCCCCTGACCAAACCAAAATGGGTAGAGTTGGGTGTTTGTAGGCTCTCAGTAGCTCTGTTTATGAGTTCCATAATGATGAACTCCTTGGCCTTGCACATCAGGCTTATTAGGCTTATAAGACAATAGTACCCATGGTCTGTTGTGCACCAACACTCATGGAGTGTGCCAAAAGTTGCTGTAACCCATTCAACAGTTCCATATCATGTACAGATGGTGAGTCTCAACAGACTGTTCAGGTGCAGGGTCTGTTTGTTTTGGAGTTCACATATGACACAGCCATGGAAACCGTGTTATCCCATACACGCCGTGTTTTTAGGTTTGGATAGAGCTGTTTAACCACTGCAAATGTGATTTCTGGGTTTTCACAATCTCCAGGTATGATAATGGGCCCTTTTGTCAGTGGGAAGGGGGTAAATATGTATGAACCTGTCTGACAAGATGTTCGCAATGTCAGTCATGTACATGTATCCATTTACAGTTTGCACTGACTCAGAACATATATGAGCTTACATTGATATTTATGACATAGCGAAAGACAGCTTCATGGTTCTCTATGGACTCTTTGACCATGGCTTGGATAATGTTAGGAGTGCTCATTGTTCCTTGATGATGCTGATCGGAGTATTATTGATCTTCTTTGGTTTTTCACTTTCTTTGAACAACTTAAGTACTTGGAGTACATAGTTTGATTATGACAGGTGTCCAATATATTATATTGGTCTGTTTTCATATCAGTGTGTGCACAAGGCAGGATTGGTGAATAGTGACAAGTGTCTGGAGTAAGAACTGCAACTGCCAGATATGTGTGGCCCACTGCTGTACTCAGACATTGCCTAAGTGTGTGAGCATGCCCAGTATGACCTTTCAGTATGTTGCTGACTGAAATTTGCTAAATTAGTTTGTGTGTGTGAGCATGCCCAGTATGAGCATATATACTATATGTGTGTTAAAATCAAGTTGGTTTTTACTTCAGGGTTCACCTTTGTGTTGTACATCAACAGGAAGCACAGTGTGCCTGCAGGGCTTCCATGAGTCTTTCTACATACAGTGGGAACAGCTATTATTTGTACATTTCTACCTGGGGGGGCACACCTGATTGTTACTGTGGGTGTACATAGGATGAAGGGTTCACCTGACACTTATACACATTTGCTAGGTCTGCACTGCTATGTCAGGTACTCCATTTCACTCTGTACTGTTGCCTATCATACTGGCTTGAGGCATACCACTGCACTACAGACCTTAGCTTCCAATTACATGCATATTAGTTTGTGACTTCATAGCCTACCCAACTCATATCACACTGCCTGGCCTGCTGTTATCTGTCTGCATAGGCCTGGGGGGAGGTTACTCATATGCCTCTTCAGAGGGCATGATACAGCATTTGTTTGTGTTTGTCTACATTTGTCCTGCTGGCTGTGACTGTTAGGTATGTGACCCTCCCAACTGGTATGTGTGAGTGAGTTAAGTTGTGTCTGTGCCAGTGAAATGCTGTTGTGGTTAGTGGTTCAGTACTGTGACTATAGTGCACAGTATCCTGAGTTCGAGCCCTGTCACTGCTTTTTATTTTCCTGCTGGGCAGACCAGACTGCTTAAGGAACAGTAAAGCAGGTGTGAGCGTGTTTTCCCGACTTTGCTCAACTTTGCCTGACCTTGCCCGACTTTGCCCGACTTTGCCCAGCATTGCCCACCATTGCTCAACGTTCCCTGAAGTTGTGCTGGTTAATGCGGTGTGCAGCTACACGCAATTGTATTTAAATATGCTCAATACTGGTAAAATGTGCATAGCAGTGCTTTATATTGCTTAAAATAGGGCACTCATGCCTCAGGTGCTGCTGCAGGGCTGCCTATGTCGGATGCACATAGTACACTCCCTATACATGTTTGAAAACAGGCAGTGTCAAGTTAGGCATCCCTTTTACTGTATGTGCAAGTCAGAGAGAGGTGTCATTTCCAGGGTTCCCACTGAGTCAGTGTATGTGCTATGAGTTGCCTCTTTGCCAAGGCCAGGGCATACTGGGCATGCCTCCTTCTGCCTACTGGGGCAGGCTCAGGTTGTTCCTCCTTCGTGTCACGCTGTGCCTGTGCAGGCCTTGACAATGGTGGAGGGCTGTTTGGCCCTGCCCCATGCTGTTCCTGCTGTAGCTGTTTTTGCCGGTTCATATTGTGTAGTATGGCACATACCATGACAATTTGGGTACATGTAGTTGGTGAGTACTGCAAGGCTCCACCAGATGTGTCCAGGCACCAGAACCATGGCTTGAGCATCCCAAACACACGCCCAATAATGTTTCTTGTCTGGGCATGTGCCTCATTATGGACTTCTCGTTCAGGTGTGTGTGCATTTCTCATGGGTGTCATCAGCCACGGCTCCAGTGCGTATCCAGCATCCCCCACTAGGTGACCATCAGGGATGTCCCCATTGGCAAATCTCTGGTACAGCTGCGTCAGATGCCAGATGTGGGAATCGTGATAGCTTCCTGGGCAGCCAGCACACACATTCATTATTATGCCCTGGGCATCGCACATGACCTGGCAGTTGATGGAGGGGAAGCCCTTGTGGTTGATGTAGACGCTAGCCCTCTCACCAGGTGGTGCTTTGATGTGTACGAGCGTGCAGTCTATTGCACCCACTACCTCAGGGTATTCTGCTATTTGGTGGAAAAGACGCATATTGCTGGCCAATGTCTCATGGGAATTGGGGAAATATACGTGCTCACCGACATGTGCTGACATGGCATCCAGGAACTGGTGCAGTACCCTGGATGCTGATGCCTGTGAAATCTCCATCATATCACCAGTTGTTCTCTGGAATGTACCTATAGCTAGTATTCTTAGGCCAACACATACCTTGGTATCCACTGGGATGGGTTCCCCTCTGTTGGTTCTGTGTGTGAGGCATGGCCGGCACAGCTCAACAATTTGCTGCAAGAGGTTTCTGTCGACCCTATAGCGCTCCACTATCTCCAGCTCATGTAGCCCCTGGTAGGTTACCCTGGGCCTGTACACTCTTCTCCATCTTTTCACTGTGGGTTGCTCAGCAGCATTCACAACATCACCACCCTCAGCACCTTGCACATATTGGTTTATGATAGCAAGAGCAGCCCCTAACATTTTGACTGACTTTAAAGTTTTTAAGCTTTCCCTCTTTGTATACTGCAGTGTTGCAGAGTTCTTGGGAAAAAACAGGGAAGAATGCTGTTTGCAGAATTTAAAGTGCTGGGCTGGGCTGGGCTGGGCTAGTCTGCTGCCTGTATAATTGGCTGATTCTGATATATTTCACCTGGCAGCTCTGCTAGTTCTCCTTGGTTAACTTCTTACTACTTCTTTTCCTTCCTTTTCCCTTTCTGTTTCCACCCGGGGCAGCGCCGAGCAAACATGCGCACACACGCACACACGGGCGCACAAGCATGCACACGCTGTGTGCCCGTTTGCAAGAAATTTCAGATATTTTCACGGCGTACACCTTTGGTTTCTGTGCTCCAATAAGCATACAGCCTTTCTGACATACCCTCTCATGATGTCACCTATCTTCTACTCTACTACTCACCTACTCCTACACTTACACTCTTGGGACATGGCTCACATGCTGGAGAAAAGTGGGATTCACTATCCTTATCCACATTTGCATAGGATTGCCTACTATTGCTTGGTTACATCTCTCACACTGAGCTTCCCTTCCTTAGCAACCAGTACTCAGTGGCCATGTTGTCTTCAGCCTGCCATTTGCCTGCATGGCAGGATAAGCTTTTTAGTGAAAATGCCTATTTTTGGCTATTTTGAAATTATTTTATTGTTTTTTTAAGTGCCGCACAAAGCGCTGCGCTATGCTTAAACATCGGAGATCGGGAAAAAATAGATTTTAATCATTGTAAGCATTTAAAAATGCCAATGGCCTTATATTTGGCCATTGGCATGCTTCCTCAACAGGATGCATCCTTTATTTGGAGCTGTCATAGCTCTGTTTAGCAATTTGCAGAATGGTACTCCGTTACCAACGGAGTACATTTCTGCAAATAACACTACTCTTCCACAGACAGGTTAGTGTTTCCTGGATTGCAAATTTACCTCATTTGCATAGCTTTCAGCAGCAAATGAGGTAATTTGCATACCATGATGCTGTCCGTGCAAGAGTAGGTTTAAAAGCTCTCATGCACGCCCCTGCCGGCTGTTGCTGGATCGCTCGGCAGACATATTGGCTGTCTGACATCTTACTCTACTCTACAACTCTGTGCAAGCTTTCGTAAATCCGACCCTTAGTGTTTTATGTTTGTTTTGAATGAATGAACTTATTGTAAAGACAGTAAATAAGCTGTGTGTGGGTTACCATGAGGTTTGGAATGGGGAAAATCCATTTTTTGAAATGTATATTTCTTGAAATGTATTTTAGAGTTTATAAAGAGAATTCTGTTGAAATGAGTGCACATGCTATTTTTTTCCTCAATGTTTGTTACACCTATGATGATGGTATGACAATTCTTCTGGGGGTTCCTTTTTGTGGGAAACTTTGTGAAGACTATTATTTTTTTTACACCTGGTCAGTGTGTGTGTGTGTGTGTGTGTGTGTGTGTGTGTGTGTGTGTGTGTGTGTGTGTGTGTGTGTGTGTGTGTGTGTGTGTGTGTGTGTGTAGGGTCATGTGTTCAAGCATTCAGAAGTTTGAGTGATTCTTCTGGACCAAGTTGCTACAGTGATTCTTGTAGACTAAGTTAGTATCTACGTTCTGTTTGCTTCTGTTTTTACAACCTGCTGACTTGATTGTTGATAGTGAAACTTGGGAGCAGACTTTTTCATTGCCTCTTAATAAAAATACCAGATATGCCATGTAGGCCCATATTGGTGTTTGTACGTGCTTGATTTTAATAATGTCCAGTAGATAAATATTAAAATGTCTGGGTATGGTTAATACTTTTGGCATGCGGCTGTGATGACAGTATTGCATACTTGTATGCTTACGTGTGTGGGGTATCTGAGTAACGGTTTCAGTTTGGTACCGACTGCTCTGTCAATCTGACAAATATAAGGAATCAGGCTCTATTATTGTACCACTACATAAATGCATTCCATATCATTATCCTCTACTTTAGCTATCTAACCATTTACTGAGCACCTTTTTGCACACTGGGCCCATCATTCCTCAAGGAAAATGCAGAGATAATTTTCATCCTTCCTCCCCTCCCTTGAGGCTGACACTCTACTATCCATTAATAATAAAGAACTAGTTACATGTGAAGTTATGCATTAAAAACACCAGTGTTCCAGCTACTACCTCTTAATCATGTGGCACAGCATGGCTAGTGGCTTATTAGCTGCACCTAAAAGAACCACTCAACAATTTATAATTGTGTTTGGATTGTAATGAGGAAAGTAATATATCAAAGTATTTTATTTCATTTCATGAGCAAAAGAAGAGACATTTAGATAAAGTCTAAAGAAATGAAAAGGACAAAACTACTTTTAGGAAAAGAAAAAAGCTAATTAAAGGCTGGCCTAGAATGGGGAGTACAGCCTGTCTTTGAGTAAGTAAATTGGAGGGCATAGGTGGGTTAGAGCAAACAAAGACAACTCAATCTTTTAGTAGATAGCAACAATCCCACTGCTAATGTTTCCTTACGTGTGTCAGTCATCAAACAGTAACAAGTGATTTCTTGGTTAACTTTTTTTTTCTGCTGGGACCAAAGGGGTAAAAAAGAAAATGGGGTAGCATAACCTCTGTTAACTTTTCCTTACTTGGTCTGACCAAACACAGTTGCAAGAGATCCCTTAATTACTTTGACTACTTGGGTTATGGGGATGCAAGAGACCAGTACAGCCTCATACTCCTGCTATGATACACTGACCCTTAATTTTGAAAAAAGCAAACTAACCAATTACCCATATATTGTAAGCATGCTACCTTGCATTATAACTTTAATTGACTTTAGCAGGGATATCTGGATGTGATGTAATTGAAATGAGACCACATGGTGTTATTCTGCAAATTAAATGGTAAATAGAATTCATCAGCCGATGACTTTTTGTATAGAAAGGAGGTCAGTCTCATTTTTGCTATGTATGGTTTATAAAAAACATCTTGTTTACCTGGTGTTAGAGGCCTGTGACCGTATTCTATACAGATTGGTTCGGTATACTGTATGTGAAGTCATTTAGAGATCATTCCTTGCAAATCAGTGAGGGTTTGCAACCCATTCTCTCTTGTAGCAACCCATACATATGGACATTCTTCCATATGACATATTTCTCTTGGTTTTCATTTCTTGTCTGTAGTTACTGGTTAAAAGCTGAGAAATTGAAGATGAAGCTCATTGTCTCATATTCTGACACCTGTGTTTATTTCTTTTTGTGGTTCATTTCCTCACCCTGACCATCTGGCCTCCCAATTGTCAGTGCTGCAGGAGCACTTATCTCCCTACAAAAACACTGCTTTTGTATTTGTTTATATTTTTCAATGGATGTGGCTGTCAAAGATACAAGGGTGGCTTGCTGTACCTTCAATGGCCAAACATCCAACAGTGTTAGTCTGTCGAAGTTCTGTTTAACTCAAGTTACAGTCAGCTTGGATTTGATCATATAAAGGTAATGGTGCAAAAGGCATGGCCCTGTGCATGCTAGGCAGTTGTAGAGATTGTTGCTACTACAAAAAAATGTATATTTTTCATGAACACCATTTCTTGCACCATGCAAAAAATAAATAAATAACAAAATGCAGTAGTAAATATTCCATGAATGAAATGGATTTCTATAAGGAAGGGTAGACAAGGTTTAATGTTTATGGGATGTACTGGATTGAAGGGTGAAGGGTAATTTTCAATTCATCATGAGAGGGTATAAGAGGCATATTAATACTAGTTGGAAGAAATCAGGGAAATGAAGGTAATTGACTGTAAATGAGTAAAAATGGAAATGAGTGTATTACTAAAAGAAATTACACAGATGTAGCTCAGATGTTATTATTTATGGATCATTTAGGCCAATCTCATCTACATTAGTGATTTTTATTCAAGGGATTTAAGCTGTTTAAGCTTATTGTTATACGCTCTAATACTTAAGAACATTTGCTCTAAACATGTTAAAAATTTTTTACACCCTCTGCTATTATTTTAACATGCAAGAGGTATGATTTGTTTAATCCTCAGGGGTAAGGGATATGGAAATGGATTACTTATGAATGAACTGTGAATGTTTATATCTAATAACTGGCTATATTCATCAAAAAATTAAATAAGTTATCGGTTAGCATGTGGAAGTTTTAATAAGGATGTAATATTCTGAAATTTCTAATTTTTTGAAACACAACTACCAAGTTTGCGTTTATCAAATTGACTTTGAATAGTTTCTAACTGTTGTTGGTTTATCTTGGTCGTCTGGGTTGATTTTTACTTCAAATGACATACCCCAGGATTCATGAAGCTTAGCACAAGGACGGGGTTAGCCTTGCGCTGACTGTGCAGCATAGAGATGGCGCAGCAGCACCACACGCATATTAATGAAGGCGCACTGCCGTAAGGCCACATGCATAGGAAATGTGCACAAGTGCAGGGGGCGTGTCCAAGCACTGCACGGAGGCATGAACATGTCGGCTGCATAGGCGTAACCTAAAATGCTGACTAGTACAGCCTGCCTCTAATAGTAAACACTCCTGTCAGTCTCCGCGGATACTGAAGTGTATGCAAAGCATACAAGACAGTTTTGCGAACACCAAAATAAAAAGTAAACACAAAGGCACGTAGCTGAATATTGAGTCCCCATCCCTCGAAAATGATGTTTAAAACCCTGTGCCCATATTCCATTGTGGTGTTGATAGTTGTGCCAAGTGGAAGTGAAACACATCGTGTTAGCATGCCACCAACTGCTAAGCCTAACCCAAGGGTTAGGTTACCACCTGTCCCACATTGTGAGGGACAGTCCCCCTCTAGGCAGTGGTGTCCATACTAAAATCATTATAAATGTCAACTGTCCTGCAATTGTAGGACACAATTATGCCCCATATCTTATGTAATAGTCCCACACAATACTTATTTCCATATATAAAATACCTAAATGTTACAAGAAACAGAATAAGCAAGTAAACGAATCAGAATAAGCAACTAAACTTCTACAACAATAAAAGCTTATATTTAGGCATAAAACTAAAGTACTATCCTTTGTACTGACCATGGGTATGTGTTGGCCTATAAACTCTGATGTGTGTCCCGAAAATGTCCCATCCTGGTCATAGGAAAAGGTGGAAACCCTACCAATGGTCAGAGCTTTCACCCAATATCTGCCCATTCGCAGTCCAAGTCTTCCTTGTCAGGACAGCCCAATGATGAATGGGTATTACCCGGGTCTACCTACCATGTCATGAAAGATAAGTATTTGCATGTACCTATGTGCATGAAGTACAGCATGTGGATGATCAGAAATGCTAGGGTAGTCCTCACAACCATATTTGTACCAGAGATATGTAGTGTACGCAATGTGTTCTGTTGACAGTGCCATGGGCAATCAACCAGGGAAGGGATGGATGGTGTTTGTGGAATATGGGGGTGGGCGGTGACGGGTAATGTAATAACTCGCCAAGGGGAGACTGGCTTGGATGCAC
>NC_056732.1:747537528-747622528 GCF_019279795.1 Protopterus annectens | reverse complement strand
TCCTGTGATTTAGGGCAAAGATTTCCTATCTTGTCTGTAGTAGTTGCATAAAACAATTATTTTGTACCCAAAACACCTAAATGTCATAAGAAACAGTATAAGCAGCTATAATGCTACAAGAATAACCTTTTATATAGGCAAAACAATGAAGTACTCTCCTTTCTACTGGCTGTGGGTATGTGTTGCCCTGCAAAGTCTGATCTCTACATACAGGTCCTATAGGGTTGCCATCTTTCCAAATGGCCAAAGTGGGACATGTTCCGTTGAAATGTCAGACTTTCCAGGACAAAACATACCTACAGCCATGCATAGTACAGAATTATACTTATTTGAACAAATAAAAGCTTAATCTAGTAACATTTGAATTGCTTATGCTACTTCACATAACATATAGAAGTTTCATATATAAAATAACTGTTTTATGCAAATATTAATGACACGTAGAATATAATAATGTCCTGTAATCAGGACATTTTCTATGTCTTGATTATTTTCGCAGGACACAACTGTCTAAAGAGGGACTGTCCCTCGCAAAGTGGGACAGGTGGTAACCCTAAAGTCCCACCTTGGCCAATTGAAAAGGTGGCAAACCTATAATAGGTATGCGGTAGCATGACTCAGCCGATGAATGTGGCTCCCACAACCCAACTACTTGTCTGTATTGAAGAGTCTCGGTTCCCATGTATCAGCCAGATGGGAGCAGATTGTATGAGGAAGACATTAATTCACTGTACAGGCCACTGATTCCATACAGTTGAATGCCATGCCATTGCCTAATGGGCAGCCATTCCTGATACTGTAGTCAGGAGCGGCCTTAGGTCAACTGGTGCCCTAGGCAAAAGGGCACCACAGCACCCCCCACCACACCACCCATTGCCCCCATCCTGGTCTACCTACACCAAATAAATACTGGAAAAGTGCCCCTACTAAAGCAGTGCCCTAGGCGGCCGCATAGTTGGCCAATGCCTAAGCCCGGCTATGACTGTAGTCATGTAGTCCGATGTGATAGGCATCACAAGGTGGGAGCAGATTGTATGAGGAACACACATATAATATAATTGAATCACTGGACAGGCTGCCGATTCCATACAGTCGAATGCCATGCCATCACCTAATAGGCAACCATTCCCGATACTATAGTCATGTAGTCCGATGTAATAGGCATCACAAGGTGGGAGCAGATTGTATGAGGAACACACAAATATGATTGATTCACTGGAGAGGCTGTTGATTCTGTACAGTCGAAAGCAATGCCGTTGCCTAATGGGCAGCCATTCCTGATACTGTAGTCATGTAGTCCGAAGTAATAGGCATCACAAGATAATAATGTGGTCCTCGCTCCCACCCATGGGTGTGAGTGACAGAAGCAAGCACCAATGTCGGTGCATTTGCAAGTGTGGGAGCGAGCGGGTGTAGGCATGTTTGGCTACCAGTATGCGAGTATTGCACTGGTAAAGCAGTGTGGAGGCTAACTGAGTGTAAGAGGCTGTAACTGGAGGTCAGCAGTGCTTAACACCGTGCAAACCCACGCACACCCGTTCCCAACTGCTTTAATGTGCCTTACTCCCTCCGTATCCAATGGGTTTGTTCTGCCCTGCAACCAAGTAAACGTCCTTTGTAAGGGTCGGAACCAGGACCCTGTGTGCACAGCTAATGTGTATTACCAATACACCATGGCAGATATACAGACATAGGACAGTACCACAAAGATATCATACAGTGCAGTCATTCAACACAATAGGAATGTATCCCATCATGTAGATGAATATGTGAGTGTATATGTCCAGCATATAGGTACATACATATATAGAGATGTATCAGGAACATACCATGTGGCAACAAAGCATTACAAAGGAATTAAACGGGAAACACCAGAGATGCCTGAAGTATGCAGTGGTGTTGCTCTATGTGATCTCAAGACTGCCTCAGACAGACATGTGTCAGTCATACACACAAATAGTTGTACATTGGCCGTATACATCACTCTGTGCATGTAATGTACATTAACACAACAGTACCTGTCCAATCATTATGTGTGATCAGTACTCTTGCAAGGTGCTGTGTGCAACATCATCATCATGATAAAGGTAAATGGGGTAACCATAGTGCGACCGGTAGTGTTGTGTGTGCAATGGGGTCATCCTCATCATGTGTACCTGGACCATGTAGGAGTGATGTGCATACCAGGATTCTGCGTCTGAGTGACAGGGGTGAGGATAACAGGAGTATGTTGTGATGCATATTACAAGGGTTTCATGTGTCCAATGGGCACATGTGTGTAATGGACAGTTATGTATAGGGCAGATGTTGTCCTAGGAGCCGATTGGCCTTATGTTTCCATAGGTGAGGGTCAACTGTTGGGGAAGGAGTGTAGGTATGGCCATGAAGGATAGGTAGGATCACAGAAAAGATATCATACAGGGTTGGTATATGACACACGTGGGTGGGATACACCCTGGACGGGGATGGATGTTCGGCATTCACAAGCTCATGGGAACAGTAGGATGGAGGTCGCCAACAATGGGGAACCTGCCACTGCACCTACACAACTGCAAATGAGGCAGTGATGGGGGCTGTTCAGGAGGGGCAGCATCACCCAGTAAAGGTGACACTCTGCCCTTGAGCTGGCGTGTCTGGCTTCAGAACCCCTTAGGGAGCCACCAACACAACACATCCAGGACTGCACAACAGCAGACATGTACCTGTCTGGTCCCACTCCCAGGGGAAACATGTTCCATCCTCAGTGATGGCACCACCAGAAGGTGGTGCAGAGCCAACAGTGGTTGATGTTTATGGCTGGGCCCCAGATGTGCTAGTGCCTGGTGCCATGGTCAGCTAAAGTGGGACAGGAGGTTCTGCCGGGACCTCCCAACCCATTCAGCCTATGGTGTTGCATTTTAAACCCACATATGGCTTAGTGATAGACAACAGCATACAGGATTACCTACGACAGTATTCATAGATATCATCAGCAACCCAACACAACAGATGGTATATATTTGCAGAGGGAGCACAACACATGCATATATACTGCATGCCATCTGTACAATGTGTAGTAGACATGTGACCGCAGCTATGAACATTATTGGTTTGTCACTGGGAACCTCAGACAGTGTCTGTCATTCCACTGTCTCATGTGACACATGTTCATTCAGGGATGCGATGGCAGTAACATATCCCTATCATCATGTACTGTCTGCAATCCTCACACCATGCTTCTGCTGTGCACAGATGTGTGTTCAGTGTGTAACACAGGAAACAAATGGTTGCACACACTGACCAGTTCACAGATGGCCCTACAGATGGGGGTCCCTTATGAACAGAGTACTGCCATGTCTGTATTATAACATGCAGGATAGCCATTACCACACACATGTTAAACAGGCAGTAGTCTCAATGCAGCTTAGCTATACTTACATGCTGTAGTCATGTATGGCACATCACCCTCATGTCTTTAGGTTATTTCCCACTGTGGAAAATTATTGAGGTACATCCAGATATCATCTGTGATGCCGTGTCAGAACACCACATCCAGGTACCACTCATAGCGACTGTCATGGCCAAATAACAACATGGTTCCCTAGATAGTGTACTGTGTTTATCATGCGGATGGCTATGGGAACACCATCACAGCTGTACCACATGCAATCAGCTAGAGGAGGACTGCCATCACCTGACCATGTCCATCACTTACAATACACATGCTGCTGCTGTGCAGGTGTACTCCTTCACATCCACCAGAGAGTGTGTGGGTGGGACAGGCAAAGTACACCAGGGAAGGGCTTGGAGAATTAACCATAAGCATCATCTGCCACATGCCGAACAGTGCAGGGGTCAAACTCCTGACTGACTACTCATTACTATTACATGTGCATGACATTACTACATGTGCCACAGATGCAACATGTTACTGTTCTGTAAGAACATGTATGTGTGTAAGTGAGTGACATCTGCAACAGAGATATAGTAGACATACATTAGGTGTGGCACACATGGCTATCCACGTGAATGGATGCCATTATCACCACAACCACTCTCTAATGGACACGCATTGACACCTTTGACATATACACAATGTAACTACTTAGTTTGCCACACTGCAGTAATGCACAGGACTACATGCACCACAGGGGATATCTGGAGGTTCTATAGGCTAGATCATGTGGAAGTACTAGACATCTGTTGGTATGCCAACAAGGGTTATACTGGGAGTGCCTGTGGTTGGGAGCATCACAACCCACACACAGACACAGGGTGCCAGTACTGGCATGCAGATATGCATTGCTTCATGGGTGTGTAGTGGTTGGCAGTGCAAGATGACTGTTCAAGGCTGGGTGAGAGGTAATCCATGGCATTGCATCACCTGACAATGGACTGCAGTGCAGGGGTGTAGTGTCTGCAATGTCCCACACAGATGGATACTGCATTATCTGGCCTGACATCCTCGTTACCAATGTGTATGGCCATAGCTTTGCAATGCATGCCATGTCTGTGTTTGATGGTCCTTCACATGGACATTGCCTGGGATGTGCATGTCCCACAATATTGTACAGTGACATGCACAGGTGTACCTGGTTTGGCAGACACATGTTGTGTACACAGCCTGTTACCCCCTGATATGCCAATACTGGCCTGGTGTGGCAAAACCTGCTTATAGTGAGCAGGTTGACCCTGCATCTGCATGGATAGTATGATACAGGTATTCTGTGATGTTAGTGGCATGGGTCCATACAGGGCACATGTGTACAGCATTGTCTGGCCTCTGTGGATCACATTTGATGGCACCACATATGTTGCAGGCATTCAGTGTAGAGCATAGTGAAGGCGCAATGTCTGCATATATGTGCCTATTGTACCACTGTACAGGGTGCCATGTCCTCTGCAGGCCACTGTATTCACACCATGCCTACTATCTGTCATCAATGTGCATGGTATTAGCAACAAAGCGGGATATCCTAGGCAAGTTTGTTTGTGCATGGCACATGGGTGCGGGACATATACCGGGTACTAGTAGGGCTGCATACTTTGTTCACCAAGCCTTTTGCCAGATGTATGGGTATGGCTTGCCAACACAGTCCCGTGGCTGACTGACAGCTGTACTCCTCGTGAGGTGGCCAATGTGTCATAAGATGGATACCATATAAGAAAACTAGAAAATCCGCTCCCAGACTTGTCCAATGGTAAGACAATCACGGCCACCTCGACACAGGCTCTGACAGACAAACACACACTTGCCATGTCCTATATACAACCCCCTACCGTATCACACTGCAGCAATATGCATTTAGGGCACACGCTACAGCAAATACTAAAAAGCACTGCACTTGTCTCACGGAGGCAGGCAGACACACTTGGCATGTCTGGGATTAGAACACCGACCTAACTACTTTACTACACTACAGCATTATGCAGTTACAGAATGCGCTACTGAGATTACAGGTCACAGCACTCCCAGAGGTGTATTTTTAGGTGGGTGACATCATCAGCCTTGCCAAAGGTGGGTATAAGAAATGTATGGAGTGTGAGCATTCTAAAAGCATTACTCAGTCCTCAGGCAAATGGGGACACACACACAAAGCAAGTGTGGGATTAGAACACTGACCTAAGCACTTTATTACACTACAACATTATGCAGTTACAGAACGCACTACCGAGATTATTGGCACGCAGCACTCCCAGAGGTATATTTGTAGATGGGTGACATCATCAGCCTTGCCAAAGGTGGGTATAAGAAATGTATGGAGTGTGAGCAGTCTAAAAGCATTACTCAGTCCTCAGGCAAATGGACACACACACACACACACACACACACACACACACACACACACACACACACACACACACACACACACACACACACACACACAGCAAGTATAGAATTAGAACACTGACCTAACTATTTTATTACAGTACAGCATTACACAGTTACAGAACATGCTACCAAGATTACTGGGACACAGCACTCCCAGAGGTGTATTTGTAGATGGGTAACATCATCAGTCTTGCCAAAGGTGGGTATAAGGAATGTATGGAATGTGAGCAGTCTAAAAGCATTACTCAGTCCTCAGGCAAATGGACACACACACACACACATACATGGCAAGTGTGAGATTAGAATACCAACCTAACTACTTTATTACACTACAGCATTACCCAGTTACAGAATGCGCTACAGAGATTAGTGTGACACAGTACTCCCAGAGGTGTATTTGCAGATGGGAGACATCATCAGCCTTGCCAAAGGTGGGTATAAGAAATGTATGGAGTGTGAGCAGTCTAAAACCATTACTCAGTGACACACACGGCAAGTCTGGGATTAGAACACCAACTTAACTACTTTATTACACTACAGCATTATGCAGTTACAGAACACGCTACTGAGATTACTGGGACACAGTACTCCCAGAGGTGTATTTGTAGGTGGGTGTCATCATCAGCCCTGCTGAAGGTGGTTATACGAATTGTATGGAGTGTGAGCAGTCTAAAAGCAACTTACAGTCCTCTGGCAAATGGGGACAGACATACACACACACCAGTGGTGGGAACGGAACACCTGCCTATTTACAGATCACTATTACAATAATACATACTTACGAGTCACGCCACACAGACTACACATTTAAAGACTGACATTATGACCTTCTAGGAATGGGGACATCAACAGGGATGCTGGCAGTTAAGAAGTACATACCTGTGAACCTGTGTGTTTAAAGTAGGAATCCATCCTGACCTGGAGTATGCCCATCTGTGGAATGGATGACTACTACCACTATACAGGGTTACAATGACCATGCCAATACACAGAGGCACATAACCGACACAAGGTGTCACTGGGCATGCTCACACACAGTAGCACAGGGCTGTTCGGAATGCACTATGTGTCCATCTACACAAGGTCATACTGGGCATGCTCATACACTTAGTAGCACAGGGCTGACTGGGATGCACTCTGATTCTAAACACAGAAGGCCACAGTGGTCATGCTATTACAGGTAGATGTAAAGAACACATTGTAATGGGCTCTGTTTTTAGTAGTTGTCATTGTTACCAGGAACGCTGCTCTACATATATTTGACACCGGTCTTTTACACAACATCTGCTGTCATTCTGGGATGACATGGCTGACAGTAGACAGGCCTTTGACACATATCACATGCATCCATGATTCAAGGGAGTGCGGATAATACCCAAGTCGCATCCACCCATACAGTGCCATTCCAAGGCAAATGTCCTAAACACAGGATAACTCCCTGACACCTACAGGACACCTGCATTGTTTTCTTATGCTAACCAGTGCTAGATGTGTAGCATCCATAATCACAGCTGGTCACTGTAGATCCAACAATGGGGAGTACTGACATCTGTGCAGTGAGGAACACCTGGCTGATGGCTCTGTAGTGCACAATAGCACTACCATCATATACCTCAGAACCTACCACTACTACCCTATAACTCAGAACCAGACATGTGGGCCATAACACAGGTACGGACCATGCCAGGTGGTGCTGTCCCCACATACATAAAGGCCACTCACATGTACTGACCGGTATCCCCACGAAAGGCATCACAGATGAGTCATGTGCAGGACACAGTGTCACATGCTGCATTCTAGGATGTAAACCTCAAGACACCAAAATGCCCTTGGACCACCAACACGCATCCATACATGTTGTTGGACATATAAGAGTACACCACCATGTGACCCTTGACAGGTGGACTATACCAAGCTCTACATCAACTGTAGAGAGTACCCATGTACTGACACAGTTGCAACTGTCTGTAACCAGGTCAGCTGTACACATACCAGGGCACTCAGTACTTTCCACTATTAGCAGATGACTGTTGTTGTACACCAGTGCACACCCTCATGTCTGGATATGACATACATGTACCTGCTCTGGGTATGTACAAGCCAAACACACACACACACACACACACACACACACACACACACACACACACACAACATACATGTAAATAGCATAGCTGTTATTGTCCTTTGTGCAAACAGGTGGCTACAGCCATTGCACACCTGCACATGGAATGTAGGTCCATGGCTGCTTAATGCTAACAATACATAAGGTGTGATATCAATGTTGACAGAGGTAACATTCCCTCTGTACTGGTCACCCATTACACCCATCATGTCATACAACAGTCCATGTGTCATGTATGTCATTACAAATGTCTACCAATTGCAATGCCTACAAACATGCCCAAATGACAGGATTGTAGGACCTACACACATGTACATGTAGTGCTGTACATTCAGATAACATGCGTGTGCAGTTGCTGATGTATGCAGGTGATGTGTATCCTAGTACATCATGCAGTTGCAATGCAGCCTCAACATTGCCAACTGTATATGGTGATATGCTGAATGTATGGAAAGATGTACCTCAGGTATGGACAGATGTGTGGAAATACCTAAGTGGTGGGGCATCTTTGCAGATGGATGTTTGCTGTGGACAGCTCACAGGTGTGTCACAAATGGTCCTACAATAACCTGTGTAATCGGTAAGCAATGGTTTCATTAGTTGAAGGACATAACACACAACTTAGATAGCAGCCAGGGTGACAGCGAAGGTAAATCACTTGACACCTGTTAACAGTTAAGATGTCCCATGTGCATATATCAGCACTGTTGCCACAGGAAGCATCAGTACAGTTTGTAATGCGTGCAATACTGATGTACATCTGTCATACATATCATGAGCTAGGCAGGTCTGTGATTCACAGTACTGGCATGTGTGGTTGTGTGTGTGTCCATATATGTCACGTATGGTGGGGAATACATCTCAATTGTTACTCACTCTCTTCTACACTAGTGTACGCATCTGTACAGACTGCAATGTAGAAAGAAGGACATAGGCAGGGGCGTGTATCTCACACATGTGAGGTATCTGTATGTGCGTGACATAGGTGTATTCAGTACTGAATGCCACAGTGTGTGTATGTGTGTGTGTGTATGTAGGGCTGTCTGGTCCATGGAGTGAGGATGTATGTTACCATACTGAACTGATAAGACCCCTCCCCCATCCAGATGATGCATTCTGCTATCCGTGTTGATGTCCCTGATCTTAGGCCATACTGACTAACTGTACATGTGTATTCTCTGTGGCATGTCATGTTGGTGCACAGTACTGTAATAATGATTTCCACACAGGAAGGGGTCCTCACCTCACCAGTAGCAACTGTGTGCAAGTATGTGTTACTGTGTCAGCGAATCCGTGAGTGTGTGGGTGTGTTACTGTGTCACTGAATACATGTGTGTCAATACCTGAGTGTGTGGGTGCAGTTGTGTGTTGGCATCCTGTCATGGGAACGTGTATTACTGATTCCCAATGAGGCATCACACTTTCCACTGGCCTCTACCATTGTAATCAGCTAGACCACTCTCTTACCTCACCACTCCATGTAACTGTACCTGTTATGTCCCCCTTTATGGATGTCACGTCTGTAGCCACAGTAGCTTAATACACAGCTATCATGCTCTTGGATCAGTGGACGTGTTTGGAACGTGGGACATTCTCACTGGTATGTGGCAGCTACACGGTGCATGCTGGTATATTCATACATACCTGTGAGTAGTACACATTGACATATCAGACACTAACTGCAAACACTGACATCCACTGGCATGTGCAATTAGACCTGAAGGAGGACAGCAGAACAGCATGACCAATATGCAGTTACTGTTGTTACACAAGACACATACTGTTAACAGTACAAAATGCATTGTACACCTGTAATACATGGTATGTCTGCTGCCTGTCAACAGTACTCAACAATTGTAAACTACACTTATCTTCCTAGTCTGTTCACCCTGTGCATCAGACCATATCAGCATGTCCCTGCACCAATGGTGTGGATGTCACGGATGCGGCACAAGCATCATCATATGCACAGGGTGATAATGTTTGCCAGAGGTCTAGGCTGCACCATTGGATGACATCATGTGTGTGGGTTAGGGCCTTTGATCTAATTGGGCGTGTGTGGATGTTATGCATGTGTGTGTTGCTTTGCCCTACATATGTTTCAAGTGTGTGCATGTATGTATGCACACAGTTCTGCCATGTGTCTGGCCTACACAGGGGTATTATTGACAGCTCCAGACTGTACAGGTGAGGTTTTACAGTTCACGGTGTCCGGCCATGGACATGTGACATGTGCCTGCCAGGGGTTGCACGGGCACTACCAGGTAGAGGTGCAGATTGGGTACTGTCTGATGTCACTTGTCCACAGGAACCATGTCCCTGTTGGCACCATCCCGGGCCATGTGCACGTGGCCCGCTGTGTCATGGTGTGGACAGCACAGCACCAGATGCACTGCTGCTGCTACCGCCACTATGGGGAGCGGACATGTGAGGTAGCCCATACATGTAGACCTGAAACAGGTGATGTAACAGGCCTACATTCACGTGCCCAATGCCTCAGTCAAGGACTCCAACCTTGTCACCCAGCCGTCTATCCAAAGCTTCAGCAATCTGCTGTTGAGCATTTACCATTGCCTGGATGTTGCTGTTTAAAGAATGGACAGCTGCCCTCCGAAGCCTCTGATCGTCTCTATTGTGCCATTTAGCACATGCCTGTGCCTCCATTACAGCCTAAAACATGTGTCTGGTGACACCAGCTGCTGCGCTCTGTCTTGCAGGTGGATGTTGGCCAGAGGTCCTCCTACGAGCAAAACTGGCCACGTGCCTGTGTGGGGCACCACCAGTCAGTTGGCTGACACCATGGTGTGCAGGCACACCTTCCATAACCCCCACACTTTCCTGTTCCAAGCTACCACGTGCCAACTGTACTTCCTCAATGGCCACTGGTGATGGGGTATTTGCAGGCATGGGATCTGTATGTGGGGATGAGGGGGGTATAGCTGGAATGGCAACCAATGGCACAGTTTCAACCCCTGACAACTCTGCCTGAGCCTCAATCATTCATTCATCATCACTGCTAGAGTCTGTGGGGACACTAATATCAGATGTACCACAGGAGGGCAATGCACCTACATCATCTGTCAGGGCAGACAATAACTGTACATTACAATCTATATAATAGACAGACACACACACGCACACGTGCGCATGTGATATGACAGAAGGCATGCAACATGCATGTGATATGGCAGGCGGCATGCAGCGCAGACAATAATAGTGGTAGTTATCATACATCCCTGGGTTGCACACAACAGTACACATGTGTCATAGCAGACGGCATGCAAATTACACAATCATAGTAGTAGTAGTTAGCATACATCCCTGTGTTACACCATGTAGACCAGCACAGGTTAACAGTACACCTGCCTGATGTGTGGCATATGACCCTGACAATCACATGTAGTATGACATGTGATCTGCTGACGTGTGCAATGACATGCATACATGATTAAAACAATGGTGTCCTGTCAAATATATAGTGGGGTAATGGTGTCCCAATGCAGTGCTGTCTGTCCTCCCTACAGATATACTGCACATTTAGCTGATGTGCATGGCCACTGCAGGCAATCATGAGGCGTCTCTATTGCTATACAGTGTGAGTTACAGACACAGTTCATAGCCATGACTGTGTAGAGATACAATGCATATATACTTTGGAATGTGACCCATGTCACTGAGGTGTATACACACTAAACCATGATGTGGAAGTTGTGACACAGGTCACTGAAGGGTATACAGATGACACCCCTGCACATCTGCAACCATATTGCTGCTGCCTGGCAACTATAGCCAAACATGGCGAACACGTCAGTACACCATGTCCCACATGACATCTGTGTACCACACACACACACACACACACACACACACACACACACACACACACACACACACACACACACACACACGAGGAGCAAGTATGACATTGATGTACGACATCAGCAAGGGGAATGTACTTTATCTGTGGGCTGATGTGGATACTGTACAGGTGACTGCTGTCATGTTGCAACACCCTCAAGATGTTCAACACATCTTATGTGGTGGATTGATATTATGCCTACACAAGATATGCCCAGGCCTGTAGGATGTCTAGTATTCCACATCTACAATATAACCATTACACAAAGGCCATAGTTTGACCATGTTTTGCCATTGTATGACAGGGTGTACACACAAGCACATCATATCTACTGTGTGTGTTTTTCCATGTCTCTGGCCATCCTGCATGGCCATGTGTATGTACATATGTTGGCCAAATTATTGTGACAGGCATCTGTTTCACATGTCTGTGTTGTCCCATATGGCATACACCCATAGATGTCATATGCTCAACTGACTGGGTTATGCAGACAAAGGGTGGTATGTGGGATATGTTTTCAGGTTAGGTAGGCAGTGTTGCAGCCAGACCACTAGATGTCATGGACATGTCAAGATAGCATATCACATTGTGTGACATTCATAGCAGGTCTATGATCCACACCAGTGAATCCTGTGGGCTGGCCATACTCCAGCCCACAGTGTAGTACTGTTTGTATTCCCCACATGTGTAGTTCTGATCTGTAGTACATGTCCCTACAGTAAATAGCACCTCCACTATTGTATGCACAGCTGTCCACACATCTGGCAATGACAGTTTGTGAGGATTCATGTCAGTGAGACGATTTACATAGTTTGCAGTTGTTGCACATGGGTAGGAATTGTGATGCATTGCAGGTCCGACCTGTATATTGTGACAGGACCATACATTATGTGTACATGTTGTAAATGGCCACATGGCAGATAGATCTGTGCATTAAGATTCCTGATAAATAATAACAGTTTCACCTGCAATGGGCTGCTGTTGCAGGGGAATGCCAGAGGTACCTAAATCGGAGTAGCACAGCAGTATGAGCATTAACCATGCCTGTATGATGGCTACAGGGTGGAATGTGCATGTTAACACATACGTCAGTACATTAGACTATACTATGGTGTATGCACATGTGTGCATACACAGAGTAGCATACTATAGTATGCTGCATGTGTGTATACATGCCTTGCATATGATGTTACATTACATATTGTACAGTGACATATGCAACTATATAGAATATAGTTGTTACAGGTGCAGTACTGACTTACCAGGCAACTCCAGGCTCAGTGGTTGAGAGACATCCACCTTCAAAATATCAGCTAAGGCTTGTGGATGTGGTTCTGCATGTGTCCCCAGGTTGGCCAGTAGCTCCTCATTACATGTGAGTGGGAGCTGGGTTGGTGGTCCACCACCTGTTGCACATTGTTTCCTGGCGATTGCATTTGCACGCTGTTTTGTCCATCTAATTAGGTCTGTACAGTGTCTGCGCACCTGCTGGTATGTGCGGTTGTGGCCACTCACATCATTAACCCTTCTGCGAATTTCCATCCACAGGGCTTCCCGCTGCTGTGCATCCTGTGGCACATGGCTGAAAAGGATATTATGTTTGTCAAGTAGGTATGGGATGAGGGCTTCATCCTCCAAGCAGGTAAAAGGAGGTAGCCTTGCAAGCGGCATACCTGGAAGACATAATGATGGAGACAGGTCACAGTAACTCACAGAGACATACAGAGCTACAGCTGAACATACATGTGTATCACATTTATTACATTTAAATAGTTGTATTTGCAAACCTACATGACACTAACGTGTTTGTGTCACACACATGTGACACTCAATGGTGAGTGGATATTACTGCCATATATGTGTGTGTGTGTCACCTGATTACATTGCTCATACTCCATGTGGATGCTGTCTTGATGTGGGCATGTCTGTTTGCCTGTACTGGTGTTCCTACCTATCAGCACATTAATGTGTCCACATTAATGCAGTCATGCTGTGTATATGTCACATATAAAGACTTACACTGCCTTAACAGACATGACCTGTGACCCTGAAGACTTGCTCACATAATGTTTTACATGTATGTGTTCTGCCATATACATCTACACGGCACCGTACAGCAATTCAACATCCTGCCATGTATCACCTGTGTTGCACATGTGATACACATGGGACACTGGCTAGCCAGATGGTATTTGCAGGGATAGATATCAACTATAGCATGTACAGTCAAAGTCAACTAGTAGGCTATATGCCATGGGCCTTGTATAAATCTAGGATGAAAGGTTACCTGGCAGTAGCCGACAGGCGGATCTCTGGGGCGAGGTGGAGCAGTGCCACATTACTGATCCACAGGGTTAATGATACATTTACCATGCGGTCATCACACCATGTCTGAGAGGGGAGTGATGTGCAGCTTTGACAGACAGGAATGCATAGTATGGCAGGACTATGTAAAGTGTATGGGACAAGGATCTGTCCAGAATGTGGAAGGTGGATATCCATGAAGTATGTGTTTGAAATCAGGATGTGTAAGTGTAGCATGTCTAACATTACTGGGTTGGACATGGATTTATTCAGGGTATGCATCATGCTACATAGTGGAGATGGGGAATGGGAAGGGTGGTGTAGGCCATCTGCACATGGCCAATACCCCTTAAAGAAAATATGTGATCTGATATGGGTCACTTGAGTGTTGTGTATGGCTGGACAATGATCTCTAAATTCATGGATGGCATCCTGTCATTATTAGGGTTGCCACATATGACTAGCTGACAGGTGTGGTTATGTAGCTATCACAGGAAAGACAACTGCCCAGCTGCATCCCTTACACACAAGTGTCCATTATGTTGACCACTGCCTAGGTGGTAGTTCATGGGTACAGGGTTATTAACATAGGAGTGACAATGCAATATGTAGCTGTCAGATTGTGACCATATGTCACACACCTCACCCACAAAGCCCCTTATGTATGTTGTCCACAACACTCCTGAGTCGGCTATTGCTCCTAGGTCATAGTTATTCGCATACTTCAATAGGCAGATGCCTTTTGTTTGTCTGTGAGGTATGGACTACAATGAAGGGGAATACAATTCATTAACCCTGACTTACTGTAGCTACCACTGGTGTGATGAACATGTATTATTCAGACACCTTCTGTAGTGTTGGTTCTGCCAGCAGTCCCGTTGCAAAACCCTCCTGTGACATAAGAATTTACATCTAGTATACCGAGTGTAGGTGGTACACAGTATGGGTGATGATGTCCTATGACCTAGCAAGGTTATGATATGCAGTGTGAAATCAACCTTACTGTCATCTACATCTGTACTGCTGACATCAATTATTTGATCAAGGTTCATGGCCTTCCAGACCAAACTCAGCAGGGTAGTAGTAAAGTACTTCCCATTATCAGTGGTCTCTCCCCCTTTGTGGGTTGTGATACCTGTTGGTGTGCACCATTCAGTGTGTACACAGCCTGACATGGAGCTATGTTTTACATGATGTGTACATGGAGAGTATCTTGTTTCGCCATATGTGTATGATACAACCTTTCTGGAATTCAACACTTTCTGGAATTCATAAACACCAATGCCCTGGATCAACATATCCACACACCCACCAGGGGCAACAATATCCTAGACCTAGGCATTACCAACATGAGTGACCGGTGCCCACACCTGAAGTCAACTCCTCATTGGTCCAATCTGACCATGAGCTGAACAGAGTTGATATCCACATCCCGCCCCCACCCCCCATTAAGGGAACCACAGTATGTCTACAAAGCCAACTTCATGTTTCTTAAGACAGATGTGGTGAACATCATGACACCCATGCAGATGGACAGTACTGTTACAACTGCTGAACTCTACACAAATGCACTCTATAAGCACTTACATGAGTGCATGGATTGTGCAATCCCAAACAGAACCAAGACGCTATACTCCTAAATAAGGAAACCAATCTGGTGGTCCCTTGCCATGAACAAACTGTACTACAGGAGGAAGACACTATTGCAAATGAGAGTACAATCCCATGCATGGAGGAGCTCCCTGGTCAGCCTCAGTAAGATGGTGAGATCCCTTATAAGACCCTCCAAAGCTAGCTATGAAAACAAAACCGCCACTTATTCCAACAACTACCACAAAGCATTCTTTAGCTATGTCACATATCTCGATGTCAACACCCAGATCTGCTCTGAGTTACAGCACAAAAGCACGAACAATACAGAAGCAACTGATATTGCCAAGATCCTGACAGAGAGTTTCAGTGCTACCTTTCCCCACTCCCTCTCAAAGCTGCACACTCTAAAGCCAATATCACAGCATCCATGGGACCAGACAACATCCCAGGCTGCATTTTACACAAACTTCAGAATGCACTGGCTCCCCACCTACGCACCATGTTCAATAATAGCCTTGCATCAGGCTTAGTGCCCCCTTAATGGTGCACAGCAACAGTTATCCAACTCCACAAAGGTGGTGCCACAATGGACCATTGTACCTATTGCCCTATAGGCCTGACTAGCCTGGTCTGCAAGGCTATGGAGAACATCATGGATCTCAGTCACAGAGACATTGGGTACCTCCAAACCTTTGACCCCTCCCAGTTTGGCTTTGTTAAGGGCAGACCATGCCTCCTAAACCTGGTGGACTTATTAGAGACAGTTACCAAGGCATTAGATGAGGGTAAGGAGGTCCACACAGCCTACCTAGATCTCTCAAAGGCTTTCAACACCATTCCTCATTCTGGTATTATCAACATACCCATCCACCTGAACATTAACCCCTATGTCATGTGATGGTTTGCAAAGTGGCTCAAGGACAGAACCCACACAGTGGGAGTTGTATACCCTAGGTCCGACTGTATACCAGTGGCATCCCCCAGGGCTCAGCCCTAGGACCCCTCATGTTTGGTATATAATTCTCTGATGTACAGGCAAGTACAGGAGGGCTTTGGCTGAAAAGGTTTGCAGATGACTGCAAACTAGGGGAAATAATTGTTTCCCCAGCTGTTACAGACACCCTCTGGAAGGGTCGCACTGAGACGGATACCTGGTGTCAATATCATGGCCTCAAGCTGAATGCAAAAAAGTGCATAATCATCCCCTTTGGATATAACTAATTACCCGTGGACTACCAAATAGATGCTAGTCCCCTACATACATAAAAGGTAATAAGGGATCTGGGAACCCCAGTAGATAGCAATCTCTCCTTTGATACCCATAATGACAAGGTGGTTAGAATATCCTTCTACATGGCCCCCCTAATCTCTAATAGGTTCACATCCAGATCAAAGGAGGCCTTTGTGCCTCTCTACTCATGACTTATTAGACCCATTAAAGGATACAACACCCCATTTGGGATGTACCTCACAAGACAACTGCAACAACTTTGAAGACAACAACAGTACCACACCAAGAGGATTACTGACCTCAAACAGATGACCTATGCAGCCCAACCTAAGAAACTCCAGCTGTACTCAGTTGCATACCCCATACTTACAGGTGATCTCTGCTTGACATACAAGGCCCATGTCCAACCCAGTATTGTTGGATATGCTCCACCTAAACAGAGGTGCCTGAGAGCCACATGCTCTAGGAATATACACCTAACCACAACAATGACTAGGACATGCTGGACGGATAGATTCCTGATCCGGACACTCCCCACAGTTTGGAACATGATTCCAATGTACAACAGGCAGGACCCCTCACTAGCACTCTTCAAGGGAAACCTTGACGTGTGGATGTGAGACAGACATGTACCCCGGAAATCACTGTAGTGGCACTGCTGGACAGAGGCACAGGGAACTAATGGCTCTGCCGTTCAGAGGCACAGAGAACTAACCTATGGGGGTGGCAAAAGCCAACACACTCTAGCTAGGCTTATAAATATCCTTGGTAAGACAGCCTAGTACCTACCTTTGCACTTATTACATGTCTTATGTGCATGGATAGTTAACTAGCTCTTCCATTTTACCTTGCTATCATGCTGATAAACTGTCGGGTGACTAAAAGTCATATGTATCCTGTTATTGTGTATTGCAAATGCCAATAAGACATAACTAATGTTTGCCTAACATAACAGTAATGCTATGTAACTTGTAATAAATATCTGCCTACAATACTGTACATTACATAGTTATTGGCACAATATCCCACAATGCAAATCATAATTGCACAGTGGGCCAACCTTCGACATGTTATGCTCAGTAACACACCCATACATATGGCTACTGTTACAATATATCAACATATACTATCCCCTGATATAGCACATACTTGTTGGACCAGCCCTGCCACTGACAGCGGCTGGTGAGGAATATTTGTGTTCAAAGCCCTTATATAGCATCCAACGTGGTGTATGTGCTGTTTGCCTTGTGACCGACAGCAGTACACACAAATACTACAAGCGTTACTATGCTCAACAATACATCACTACAAGATAACTCTTTCCACTATATGGATTGCATGCACTTTAAATACTACAGAACAGGTACTAAATACACAGACATACTGACTGTTCTACATACCTTATTAGTAACCCGAGGTGTCATTAATTGTTGATTCAATCCTTTTCAGTTTGTGTTTCAATCTTCTTTGTAACATTCTGCTGGTATATACGGATGATTTGAATGTGTGATAAGCCATCCTTTTCTAGTTAAATATTGGTAACATGTGGTATCCTGACCACCAATTGGTGTTCCAAAGTAGTTAATTAGATGCACATCAGCTGTGCAGCTACTCCATTAACTGATACCATGGCAACAGTGGTGTATAACTGAGTACTCCTTTTGGGTGTTGTCCATTTGCCTTACTTTCGACGAAGATGGCCTGGATGTGTTGTTTGTGATGTATTTCAACAGCTATATGGAGACAGAAAGAGATATATTAGCTTCATGACTCCCATAGATTGTGTGTAATGACTAGACGATTTTGTTATACATGTGAGTACAGGTGTTATATTTCAGAACATTACTACTTATGCAGGGTTTGTTTGTACCTGATACTTCTGCAGATGTTTATGTCTGGCAAGGATGTTTGGGCAGCTCAAGGCTGTATGGCTATGCATGAACTGTTATGTGGTTTACAGTGTACTCACCGGACGTGGTGATTTGGTGCACATGTGTAGCATACTGTGCTGTTACTCAGTAATTGGTAACACATCCCGGTGTACACACAACCTTCTGAAACAGAATTAGTGCAAACAAACCCTGTAACATCAGCAGCTGTTCCATTGTATAACAGCAACTATTTCACATAGGGCCATGTTAGTGTGTCTCTGACAAGGTATGTTAAAGCTTCTGCAGATGTTATACAGTGAGTGAATGATTTGTGATGTTATTACAGTTTGTATTGTAATTTGTTTGTGTGTAGGTGTGATGTTGGTGGGTGTGCATAACAGATGCAGGTGTGTAGAAACTGCTTTTATACATAATCAATATGTGCGTGAGGGTTCCTTCCCTATTTGAACACCTATCCTTTAGTGGACTAATACTATGGTAATTGCAGGCTGATTCATTAAGGCACTGTTATGTGGTTCCTGTATAGCATGCAGGTGATGTTAGTCCTTGAATCCTTTCGGAAATACATCAGAATGTAATAAAGTGCTGCTACACAAAAGCTGTGTATTTCTGTCATAGGTATTTGCAGTCATTGTAGTTGTGTTGGTGACTGACCCTCTTTGGCTAGGATTGCCACCTTTTCATATGGCCATAGTGAGACATTTTCGGGACACACATCAGAATTTACAGGCCGACACAAACCCACGGTCAGTACAAGGGATAGAACTTTCCTTTCTTGCCTAAATATAAGCTTATTCTTGTAGCAGTTTAGTTGCTTATCCTGTTTCTTGTAACATGTAGGTATTTTAGATACAGAAAGAACTATTGTATGCGACTATTACATTACATATGGGACATAATTATGTCCTACAATCCCAGGACATTTGTCACATTTAATATATTTGGTCAGGACACAACCACCCAAAGAGGGACTGTCCCTCGCAAAGTGGGACAGGTGGTAACACTATCATTGGCTCATGTCCATAGCACATCTTTGTAATAGTGTATAAGCATATACTCTCCATATCCTTTGTTCATAAAGGTTGGTCGTGGCAGAATGTGTGATTGCTATGGTCCATGTTATATAATATATGAACACTTCAACCGCTGTATACAAGAAACCTACAGAATCCCAAAACCACACAGTTCCGACGCACACAGTACCGGGCCCAGACTCCCATACCCCACATTACCGACAACGACAGTAACTCGCGAAAGTAACATGAACATGGAACACACACATACACACACACAGACACACTGCTACCCACCACATCCAAACAAACCATCCTACACTACATATGAGCAGGTGGGCAAGCCCCCCTACATCCCCCATGTAGGTGCCTGCACCCCCCCACACCTCCCTACTTTAATATTCTACCTCCTAGATGATGCAAACAGATGCACAAAGCTATCCCACACCTACACATTACAGTCCCCCAAGAACACACACCACACTCAGAACACACACTTACACACACAACAGCCCTCAGAAACACACTTACACACAGTAACCTATCTGAACCACAACACCAGAAGCACTGACTAACTGTCCCTTAACATCGTGATTTTAAACCTCGCACATCTGGTGTTTCAGTACTGTGTTCTTTCGGACCTTAAGCCTCAGGATTATGTGCATCAGTATGTAAAGCAGTTGGTATGTGGTAGGTATCCCATTTATATGTACCTCCGTGGTTATGTAGATGTTGTTAATCTATCTATATGTTTGTGTCTTTTGGCTTTTCCTGGTTAGGGGTCGCCACAGCGGAACTCCGGTCTGCTAATGATTGGCAGTTGATTTTTACGTACCGGCTTACCAGGCCTGACGCACAACCTTCAACGAAGGTACGCTCATTCACGCATATCTCCGCGCAGAAGATGCTCTAGCTGAGAATCGAACCAGACAGCGTCTTACTGTGAGGCAACAATGCTACCGCAGCACCACCACCGTGGGTTAACCTATCTATATATCTACATATATATGTTTATCACCATATATTGACATATCTCTCTCTCTCTCTCTCTTTCTATATGATGATGCATATATATATATATATATATATATATATATATATATATATATATATATATATATATATATATATATATATATATATATATATATATATATATATATATATATATATATATAACATACACCTTTCATTGGGTACATGCTGGTTTGTCCTATTTCCACACATCCCTACCTTTTGTGCTTTATCCTGTCAGTATACACAGCTGCCATTTGTACATCTCAGGTAGCTTAATGGTATGTTATTGTGACGATTGTGTATATGGTTGCATGTTCTAATCATGACAGTGTTATTTTACCTCTCAGAGCAGGCACTGGTACTTCAAGGGTGATTAACGCACATTTCAGTGGTTGTGTGTTCCACATGTTTATTATTCTGTGGAAAACTACCTATATATGCAAGCTGTGTTTAAGGTATACTATGTAACATGTAAACATCTGAGAAGATTCCTGTCAGGGATACTCCCTATTATTTGGAACTACATCCCTGATTACATTATACAAAACCCCTCACTAACACTCCAGGGAATCCTTTCAGAGTGGGTGGGGAACAGTGGATACAACCCAGGGATCCCACAATTGGCTCGGCTCCACAGAGGGACAGTTAGTTAATCGACGGGGTGGTGACAGCAGACACATTTTGCCTATGCTTATGAGTGGCCTTGGCAGTTGGGCATGTACCTACCTATGTATCTATGAACCTCTACATACAGTATGGACACATGCTGATAGCTTAATTTACTGTTCAGGTATTGACTTCCCTTGTGCCAATGGCGGTTGCATGTATAATAGCTGAGGGCTACCTATGTAGGATGCACACAGTAGACCACCTATACATGACAATTTGCAGGTGGTTGTGTGTGTGTGCCATCCATGTTTGCTGTGTGTGTAGGTGGAGAAGGATGTCAGTCCATGAGTGCCTACACTGTCAGTGCATGTGCTATACATTCCCTCTTTGCCAAGGCATGGGCATACTGGGCACACCTCTGTCTGCCTACTGGGGCTAGCACAGGGTGTTCATGGTCTGAGTCCCTCTGTGCCTGTGGGTCCCTTGGCAATGGTGGTGGGCTGTGAGGGCACCATTCTGTCCTGCAGGATCATATTGTGTAGCATGGCATATACTATGAAGATGTGGGCACATTTGCCTGGTGAGCACTGCAAGGCTCCACCAGATATGTCCAAGCAACGGAACCATAATTTCAGTATCCCAAGCATGCGCTCTATGATGATTCTGGTTTTTGTGTGTGCCTCATTATGGCATTCTTGCATGGTTGTGTGCGCATTTCTGATGGGAGTCATCATCCACGGTTGCAGTGCATAGCCAGCTTCCCCCAACAGGTGGCCATATGGGATGTCCTCCCTGGCAAATACCTGATACAGCTGTGAGGCATGCTAGATGTGGGAGTCGTGATAGCTTCCAGGGCTGCCAGCACACACATTCATGATAATGCCCTGGGCATTGCACACGACCTGGCAGTTGATGGAAGGGTATCCCTTGCAGTTTATGCAGCGCCTATCCTGCTCACCGGGTGGTGACTTGATGTGTATGTACGTGCAGTCTATTGCACCCAGTACCTCTGGGTAGTCTGCCACACCACACAGTGGAAGAGACGCATATTGCTGGCCAACTCCTCCTGCATTTGGGGGAAGTATATCTGTTCATTGGCATGTGGTAACATGGCATCCAGGGACTGGTGGAGTACCCTGGATGCTGATGCCTGTGAGATCCCCAGGATATCCCCAGTTGGCCTTTGGAAGGTACCTGTGGCTAGTATTCTCAAGCTTACACATACCTTCATGTCCACTGGGATGGGTTCCCCTCTGTTACTTCTGGCTCTGAGGCGTGGCCGGCATGGCTCAACAAGTTGCTGTAGGATGTCCCTGTCCAACCTGTAACACTCTACTTTCTCCAGATCATGTAGCCCCTGGTAGGTGACCCTTGGTCTGAACACTCTTCTCTTCCTCTGGTGCCTGAGATGGTTGTCAGCATCATCCTCCACACCACCGTCAGTTTCCAAAACATGCTGGTGAATAAAAGCTATGGCAGCCCCTAACATGTACGTATTAAAAGTTCCCTGTCTGTATACACCAATGGTGCAAAGTGTCTGGCAATACACAAGTGAGAGTGTGTGTGTGTGTGTGTGTGTGTGTGTGTGTGTGTGGGGCTTTCACACCTTATACTATTGTGCACGGAATGATGCTGGTGTAATTGGGTGTGTTTGTGCAATTCCAGCTGCGAGGTATCTTAATTATTGGTTTTACAGCCTTGTTAGCTGTTGTCAATGGCCCACTGTGGGGTTCCTAGGTGTTAATTACTCATTTGTACTCCAATTACCATGTTGTAGCATTTCCTTATTGCCTTCCCGTATCCTTCCTGTTTCAGCTGTGGTGCATGAGCGCATGCGGGTTTCGAGCGCATTTTCATCTACGTTCACATGCACTTTCAGTTACCTTGTGTGCTCTCAGCTAAGCAAATCTATGGCTACTTCCACACCCCTATCCTGCAGCTTTGCTTAGCAACAGGCAACCTGGATTAGCAATGATCCAATGTGCTTACAGCTATGGTGGCGCACCCCTCTCTTGATGTCATGTTTACCTCCAGGCCACGCCTCAGTGTTGTACTGCTACGCTGTGTGGTACATTTTTACGCCGGCGGGGCATTTGCAATTCAGTATTACTTGACTCATTTTCATGGCATTGACTACTAATTCCTAGTTAATGCACAGAGCACTGTAACAACTTAGCAACCCTTGCACCATGGTTGCGGTGTAGCATGCATGCCATTGACTATTATGGGGAATTCATGAATTGTGTTACATTGCAGTTTTATGACATCTAAATATATTTTCCTTGTGATCCCGTTTGCTCACAGATGCACTGCGGTTTTACTTTGCGTTAGTGTGGCCATGACATTAAATGTTTTTTATTTATGTGTTGTGCATGTTTTTTATGCCATTGGCTATATATTTAGCCATTGGCATATATTAACATTATAATACGTAAGTTTGGTCCACTTTCATGGCTCCGATTTTATGTTTCACAAAATGTAAACCGTTTTTTTTTTTTTTTTTGGTTTACATTTCTTCATGCTTACCCTATGCCTGCACCACTTCATGAATCGCTATATACCTTCATTTGCATGCTACACTGCTGTGCATGGGGTAATTAGCATATATGCACCGGGAGCTGCGCAGCTCTGGCGTACACTGGTAATGCACGTGGAAACAGCTCATACCTGAATTGCTTGGCGGCCATATTTGGCACTAGATCGCCGACACTACTCTGGTGCCTGGCGCAAGCTTCATGAATCCCGGTTATAGTTTTATTATCTGACCTCACTGTTAACCACATGACATGGGGAAAATGTCAAGTGGATAAGTTAGATATGATATGTCAAATCACGTGTGGGTGAAAAGAAAGGCTTGGTGAGATATGTTATTACTGATTCCATGCCAATTGTGGCATTAATCAAGCAGATTTTCTGAACAACATTTCTACCTTTGTCCCTTCTGTTTAGATATTTATGACTTTGTTATTTGTGTGTCTGGTTCTAATCAGAGGATGGCCGAGTGAAATAAATGCTAATACTTGTAAAGTAATTCAAGCATGGAGCAGCCACATATTTTGGACAACATTTGGCTTTGTCAGTCATATGTAGAATTTAGGTGAGAGGAAGGGGTCAGTAATATATAAGTGTTGTACTACTTTTACTAAAATACTCTGGTCTTTTTCTAACAAATGGTAATGACTCAGTATGAATATAAAGGTTGTCTACTCAACAGGTTATGTGCAGCAATTATCACCTTTTTCTGAACATGCAGGACCTTGCAGCAATGAAATGCATATCATTACCACATCATTAAATTACAATATGTGTAGTTACAGTATAACATGAGTCATTATCACTTATCAGGTAAAAGTCTCAGCGACTACCACTGTTATTCACATTACTAAAAGTCGTTATCACATTGATGAATGCACATGCCAAATTTTGGTTTCTGTCTATGTGGAGTCATGGTCAATCCCCACCCCCATTTCTTCTTTTTGTTTTTATCATGTTTTCTACTGTAACATGCAGATGAAGGTATCCATTGTGTTTACATGGTTTTTATTTTCGTGAGCTACTGCAATTGAACATTGTATCATGTAATAGTTTTCTGTATCACACATTCACTATATAGTGTTGTGCTGTGCTGCTTTTCAACTGAGTCTGTGCAGCTAAATAACATCAGATTGTTCTATACTGTTGTGTTTTTCAGCTGTAATTTCAAGTGAAAGACAACACATCCACCAGTGAAGATGCCACCTGTTCAGGAGAAATCTAACATTTACTTGTTGGGTGTGGAAACAGACTCTGATGGTAGCAGCAGTGGTTCAGACATGGGTGTGGAACTCCAGCCACGACATAATGTCAACCAGAGTGAAGATGAAGATTATGACACAGACAATGAGAGTCCATTCACACATCTCCATGAGAAGGCCATCGCCTGTGATAAGGATGATGCCCCTGTCCCAGCCATTCCAGACAGACCACTGTGACTTGCCACAGCAGACTCAAAAATGGATGGTGAATCTGGCCATGTTAGTGAGGATGAGGTACCTCTTGCACTCCTAAGGAATGGTGCACACACACCAGTGGTCATCAAGTGCAATCTGATTTTGACACAGAGGATCAATTGCCTCTATCTGTGTTCATGAATGGACATGGGTTTACTGACCAACCTATAAAGCCCTCAACGGTTCAGGCCACTTTGAGTGCTGACAAGGATGTGGATGTCCCTACCACTGTACATGAGGTTCAGACTAGTCCAGAGTATGTGGACTGGGATGGAGAAAATCCACTAGATCTGAGTCTAACTAGCTCCTTGTCAAGCAAGGATATGATGGTGCCTCAGCATGGAATGTCTGCTAGTACTTCACTAACAAGCGCATGCAATACAGTTGGTACTGTCAATGATGATACAGCATCATCTATAAATCTTACAGGACTTTCCATATTAAAGTGTTCTAGGCTACCCACTAAGGTATGTCGAGCATGTCTGCCATGCAAGATCACATGGGAAAATGCCTCAAAGCAGTACAAATTAATGACTTTGTGGGTCCAGTAGGCCCTGTAACCATCCTGGACTCAGATAGCACAGAGATGGACTTCATGAATTTGATGTTCACAGAGAAGCTGTACACCCTTATTGCCAATGAAACTAATTGCTATGCTGCACAGAGGCTGACTGCAGCAGGCAAGGTTGATAAGCAGTGGAGTCCTGTTTGTCCTGAAGACATACGCACAATTCTTGGTGTTAGAATATACATGTCTGTTGTACATGTTCCAGAATACAGGCAGCACTGGGAAACACACCATGTATATGGTTGTTTTCCAATAGCTGAGTGTATGACCCAACAGAGGATTGAAAAAATTCAGCAATGTTTCCACTGCAACAACAACCATCTGAACTTACCACAGGGCTCTGTGGGTCAAGACAAGCTACATCATGTATGTCCAATACTGGATGCAGTACTTCATGCATACAGGAAACAGCACAATGTGCATAGTGAGATGGCTGTAGACAAAGGCAATGTTGGCTTCTGTAGACATTTGACATTTAGACAGTTTATGACATTATGGTCTGGGTGTTGGCAGACTATCACAATGGGTACATACATGAATTCCAGGTATACACTGGAAAGGCAGAGCAGAATACAGAGGTCGGACTGGCACACAGAGTTGTGGTTGACTTAACTAGGGGAGTGATTGGCAAGAAGCATCACATTTACTTTGATAACTTCTTTACCTCTGTCCCATTTGCAAGATGGTCTAAACTTCTGTGGAACCATGTGCACCAACAGGTCAGGATGGCCTCTAACATTCAACAAACAGGCCGTTGTTAAAACACCTCGAGGGTACTACAAGCAGTTGCAGAGTGGCCCACTGCTAGCTACTGAATGGAAGGGTAGCAGGCTAGTTTTTCTCCTGTCAACATAGCTGGCCTTAGGCATAGGCCAACTGGGTGGCTGCCTAGGGTGCCGCTCTATCAAAGGCACTTTTCCAGTAATCTGGATGGTGTAGGTAGACCAGGATGGAACCACAGAGTGGTGTTGTGGGGAGTTGTTGAGACCTTTTACCTAGGGCACCAGTTGAACAAAGGCCGGCCTTGTCTGTCAACTAACATTAACCCAACATTGTCAGTCTCCAGCACACACAGGAGAAAGCATGATGAAACAAAGGCATCAGTGCCATGTCCAACAGTTGTAAACATGTACAACACTTACATGAATAGGGTGGACTGAGCAGATCAGCTCAGAACACAGTCTCCATTTGCCAGAAAGGCCCACAAATGGTGGGTCTACTTGATTTGTTTCTTATGGATTGTGGCCATAGTCAGTGCTTTCATTATATTTCGTGAAAGTAACAGTCAGCAGCAACTGTCACACTATGGATGTGCTAATCCAGCAACACCATTAAGGTTTCAAAGGAACCTATTCATGATCCTCCTTGCCAGTTGCAAGAAAAGGAAAAGATGCACTGAGATTACTGTCACAGAGGCAGTGAGCAGATTTGAGCCTGGCTTACACTTTCCAGTGAAATGGAGGAAATCAAGATGAAAAAACTGTGCCAGCAAATTTAAACATGCTGAATCATCATGGGGATGCCCGACCTGCAAGATCAATCTGTGTGTTGAATGCTTCAGCGAGTACCACAGCCATAAAGATCTTTTGGATTGCTGACAGCAGGAAAGGAAGTGGGTCTCATACCTAAACTCCATGACTCTTAGGATGATCCTGGATGGCAGTGGGGAACTTGGAGACTCTTCAGCTCAGTCCCATTGTGCTATTTTCCTTAATATGCATGGTTTCAAGGGTGCCACTGTGATGTCTTGTGTCCCTTCCTGCAAGGACACTTGCAAAAAGAAAAATTCTCAATATGCCTTCTTTTCTCGTGTGCTCTTTGTGTGACTCTCCTGTCACTCTCCAACCCATCTGATAAAGTAGGTCAGGCCAAGAGACATTATATTACTTCCTCCTTTGATTCCTTATGTCCATTGCTGAATGGACACATGTAAAGGGAAAAGGCAGAGGTAAGGTAGACTGCTGACACTGAAAGAAGTCATGAGAGAGTGCGAATATCAGCAGTCTGAGTGAGTAGCCAGCACAGGTATGGGACACATCAGATGTCTTCGAATGCCACTGAAGACCCCTGCCTATCCTGGGATCATTAGTGACGTGGCAGTCCTTATCCTGATTTTTCATTTTACATGTGCCCTTTCTGTAACCCCTTGTTAGTATACATTCATGCAGTATTTTGGCTACAGTAAGAATGTTTCTTTTTACAGTGATTTGGTATTTTCCTGGTTGTTAGGTATATAACTCTGTATCATCTTTGCAAATAATGAACCTTACCAAAAGAATAATGCCAATGTGAATAGGAATGAAGATTCAAACTGGCAATCAAGGTAATGCATATTATATGCATATATATGTAGTAGTGATGCAATAAATCCCTCAGAAATTATCAGTAACCAACTTGCATTTCTTCGCTGTGTAGGTACTTTTACATCATGACAATCAATGGGCTTCAAGAGCAGGGGAATGACAAGTGACAGTGTGGGTGTGTGGCCATTCCTACATTCACTGGGCTGCCAGCTATACCTCCAGAAATAACAAATGATACAACTTGAGCTTCCCCACATCTAGCATGAAGGTACACTGGATTGAGAGGTATGCACCGGGGTGGATTCCTGCAGTTGCTGGAAGAGAAGTGTTCCATCTACCCTGAGCCTGATATTCTTGTGTTGCACATTAGAGGGAACAATGTCATCACTCATCCACTTGGAGAGCTGAGGTTTCAAATCAAGGCGATTTCTGCATGCATGCAGTCATGGTGGCCATGTTGTAATTTTGTGTGGTCTGACATAATTCCTCACTAGAACTGGAGAAATGCAAACAGGTAATGGGCAGCGCACAAGGCCAGATGGTTACAGAATGAGTTCATGCATGGCTTGATGCACAGGGTAGGCAGATCAACAATCAGCCATAACAGCATCACTGCAGAAGATGTTCACCTTTGCAGAGATGACAGAGTTCACCTAAATGAAGATGGCATTGAGCTATTCTTTACTGATCAGAACAATGGTGTGAAGGCAGCATGATATAATGGCAACATGTACCTAGTAACAAAGGATGGAAAACAACCATGAGCAAGTAAGATCACTATGGTAAGTAAAACTCTTATTAAATTTCATGAAAACCTTTTTCACTACTTACAATACAGTAAAAGAACTATAATTGCATCCTGTACTCAGATGTACAGATATTACGTGTTATGACTCAGGTTATGAAAATTAAGATAATGTTCATATTTTGATGTATAATTTTTCACATTTTGCTAAATAACATGGCAGGAAAAATTTCAATATGTTAAGTAAGACCACATTTTGAAGACAGTATTACTACTTACAAAATGGTAAATGAACTGTATCTGTATGCTTTACATATGTACAGATATCACAGTTAGTTTACGACTCTGGTTATAAAAAAGATATTTTTCATATTTTGGTGAATAACTGTGGTAGGGAACATGTGAACATGCTGAGTAAGACCCACTTTTTGAAGACACTATTAGTACTTGCAAGATTTTAAAAGAACTGTATCTGGTGTGCTATACACATTTACATATATTACTGTTTTTTATTACTTTGGCTACTAAAATTACGATATATTTTCCTATTTTGGTAAATAACTTTGCTAGGTAACATGTCAACATTCTAATAAGACCTCATTTTGAAGACCATATTAATACTTACCAAATGGTGAAAGAAAAGTATCTCTACGTCATATACATGTACAGATATCAGTGTGTTTATGACTCAGGTTACGAAAATTATGATTTTTTTTTCATAGTTTGATAACTTTGCTACAGAACATGTCAACATGTTAAGTAAGATGCCATTTTGAAGAGAGTATTAGTACTTGCAACATGGCAAAAGAACTATATTTGTACGATGTACACATGTAAAGACTGTTTATGACTCAAGTTGTGAAAAGTATTACATTTTTTCATATTTTGGTAAATAACTCTGCTAAGAATGATGGGAAGATGATGAGTGAGGTATCCTTTTAAAGCCACTATCGAAATATATGCCGTCATGTAATAATATGAAATGTGAGTATCATTCATGGACAGATATCCCAGTTTCTGTACTTGTAGGATCATTAAAATTAATATAGTTGCCATATTTCTGTGAATATGTGTGCAAGGGAGTAAGGCAAGGTCAGTGGTGAAGTGTAATATTCATAGCAGACCAAACAAACATCAATTCATGTGTGCTGGAACCATATAGCCAGGGAGAGCGGGAGCCCCCCACTTTTACAGCTGCAAGACCTGTTGGTAAAAATTAATGGAGTGGAGTTTTCATGCTAATGTGGATTTGTGTGGGGAAGTTAAACTAGCTAAACTAGCTGCTCTTGTTCTCCTATTGCTCTGTGTTACAGGAGTCATGCTACCGCTGTTCCATTGGTGCTGCCAGAGTCATGCCGGTAAGGACAGTTTTGTTCTTTTATTTGCAGGAGTTGTGTGCGCACGAGTGTGTGTGTGTGTGTGTGTGTGTGTGTGTGTGTGTGTGTGTGTGTGTGTGTGTGTGTGTGTGTGTGTGTGTGTGTGTGTGTGTGCGCGTGTGTGCGTGTATATGTGTGTGTGTGTGTTTAAAATGCCCCAGTTAGGTATACCTGGTGGTTAGTGTTACTCAGGCTCAAACAGGAGCCATACCACCACTTGTGATTCAGGGAGTTGAGTCCATAGCTCTCTACTGTCCACATTTTCAAAGAACATTTGGCTCATACTTTTGGTCTGTTCCTCTTAAAATGTGTGTTTTTCTGGCAAATCAGTGAGAACTGAATTCACTAAATAATAATAGCTCTTTAAGTTTTGGTCTTCCTATCTTTCAGGAAACACATAGTAACACAAAGCACTTTATTTTTGCAGCTTTCTAAGATTATACAAGCAATATTTAAAATCTGTCCCTGGTTTTGGGCCTTTGCCCCCCAAATAAATTTTGGCTTTTTTCAGATTTCTTGTGCTGCGAAGTTAAGAGATTTAGTTGATCGTCAAGTGGATTTTACAAAGAGCTGAGTGCTTCAGGGGAAGAAAAGTTTAATGCTACTTATGCTAAGTTGCCTGCATTGTTAGTAGCACAACAGGTAATATACTTGCTTTTGATGCAGAAGACTGTGGGTATTACTCCTACAGTATGCAGATGGATCGCCGATACTGGACTATGTTGTACTTTAATGGGACTGTTGCTGCAGTCCTATGACTGTCCTGCTTTGGAGGAGTTACTTAGTAACTATGAACTCGTTATCAGTTTGACATCCATTCCCCATTGCAAAATTACTAACTTATCATTTTTTAATGTAGCATAGGCAGTTTATTCTTAAAGGGCAACAGTCACTTTATTTGTAGATAAAACAATGAGATATAAAATAGTTTGCTAGCAGCAACCTCTTCATTAGTTACAGATCCCTTTAATGTGGAATTATTTAGATGACTTACTTCTGCAGAGATTTTGCATATTTACTGATATTGGTGGATTGTAATGATGGAAGTTTGAGTGGCCTTTTATGGTTGACGTTTTCTGAAATGGGTAGTTTTCTCATTATTGGTTCATACATTTTGTTTTATTGCTCACTAGAAGACTGTTCCAAACTACAAATTTAAAACACATTCTAACAATTGTTGCTGTATTATACAAGGAATATAATTTAATACAATCAGGTTAATACAATCAGGAAGATGAATCAAAGAACATATACATGTATGCTTGCTCACAGGATGCAGGGGATCAAAATAGGGGAAGAGACTGGTCACCAATGGTGTGCCCCAGGGTTCAGTGCAGAGAGTTTTTCTGTTTTGCATATACATCTCAAAAGTAAAAAGAAATACCAAGGGGCTTTGGCTGACTAAGTTTTAGATGACTGCAAGCTAGGAGCAGTTATTGACTCCCCAAATGATTTAACCATCATGCAAGAAGGTTTGTCCAAAACAATAACTGGTGCCATAATCATGAATTGAAACTAAACTCCAAGAAATACATTATTGTATCCTTTGGGAAGTCATCTACTCCAGGGAACTGCCAAATTAATGCCCCCTGAGAACTGACCCAGTTGTTTGGCATTTGGGAACTTGTGTGTACAGTGGCCTAACTTTTGACCAACATGTGCCCAGAGTCATAAGAAAGCCTTTCTATATTGTACAGTTTATAAACAAATTGATTGTGACTAGATCTAGAGATATTGTTGTCCCCCTTTACAAAGCCCTTATTAGGTCAATCATTTTCTATAATGCCCACTTTGGCATGTATCTGTCCATGCAAAATTTGGAATACCTGCAGAGATACCTTACTAAAAGGATAAAAGTCCTAAACAGTAGGTCTTGCATGGACTACGTCAAAGATTTATCACTATACTCAGTATCCTACAAAGTGCTTAGAGGTGACATGTCTGGCATACAAGGCATCCTCTGACCTAATACAGATGGATTTACTGAACATCAGCAAGCCAAATAGCATTAGAAATACTCAGTCCAGGTATCTAAACTGAATGGTGTGGAGAGGTGGCTATATATCCAGAACATACTACCCATTCAAGAAAAACAAAGCTCATCCTGGTCCATATTCAAATGCAATTTGAATGTAAGGCTGAGTAATAGAAAATGTACTCCAGGATTACCTCTCATGCCACTAATGGATAGAGGCAGTTCCTAAATGCTGCATCCCTTACATGGGTCCCACTCAAATTATCTACAATGTGATCACATTTATTCTCTCTAGGGCTAATATACAATTATCAGCCATGGGATATGTAAGACCAATAAGGAAATGTTAATTCAAGCACCAACATGGAAATTGGCTAAGCTTAAAACGTCCTCCGCATGAACTTATGTTGTGGTAGTAAATAGTTTTAAAAAATTGCCCTTTCTAGATCACTAAGTGCCCCTGTCACCCCCCACCCCGCCCCAGTCTTCAACAGCTTTCGGTGCCTCTGCATCAATTTCTCCAAATAAATTGGTGCTCATCTGTGACAAGGACAGAAATCAAATACTCATTTTATTTGTTGCATTATGGAAATTAGGATATTTCTCATTATTATGCCCACATCTTTGCAAGGGAGCATGGTCACAGCACACATGCTGCATCATTTTGAAGCTAACATTGAGTTACATAGTTTGTACATTGATATGTAGTCTCTATCTGTTACAGGTGATGCGATATTATACTTTAATTATCAGTTATGAGAAATATAATATTAATCATATGTCTGTGAATATCTCAGTACAGGAGCATCACACAGTAATGTTTAAGGTATCAATTTACAGCTGACATTCATACAAACAATTAATTACAAATTGTGTAGGTCTACATTGTACATTCACCAAGATATTCTGATTTGTTTTACGAAAAAGGAAAAACTATGTATAACATCAGCATTCATTGGCAAATATTTAATAATGACTTGATACAAACTATCACCATTTATATCATTGGAAAGATCAATATCTGCTGAACAACTTTTGCATTTACATTTTTAGTCTCCCTCTTATGGTTAAAGAATTGCGAACATTTGTTTTCTGTATGGTATTATAAATGAATTATCTGAAAATAAGCTCAGGTTGTTCCTATGGTGGAAGTAAGCAGACAGCATTTCCTGAGCTGCTCTGGGGTAAATGAGTTAAGGTTAAAGTGCAGGAGTGTAATGTGTGTATGTGTGTGTGTGTGTGTGTGTGTGTGTGTGTGTGTGTGTGTGTGTGTGTGTGTGTGTGGGTGATTGTATCAGCATGTGAGTGTTTATCTATATGTGTGACACATCAATGCTGTACAGTTTAATCTTAGCTCTCAGTCAATGTCTGGATAGAGTTTGCATGCTCTTCTTGTTTATGCATGGGGTTTTGATAGAGACTTGTGTTCAAAATCATGATTGAAATGGTCACCTCATATGTGAAATTTTCTTTTTTCTGCAGAAATCAGAAAAAAGCTACACCATTAGTAATACAAAAAAAGAAAAGAAAAGCTCAAATGTTAACAAAACATGAAACAATATGAAAAAACAGATACAGTCCAGTATTGCAGATACGTATATACAGGGTTATATACAATGTGAAAGTTATTGATATTACAGTACATAATCAAAGTTTATAAAGAGAAATTGCAGATTGATATTTACAATGTAGAAATAGATGCATTGATATTACAGACTATAACTCTTGGTGGGATAACATTTTTGAAAGTATAATGAGAAATGATTTTTAGAGTGTAGGAGAGTTACAGCAAATGAGGTGTAAAGGATTAGTAGCTGTACTGAAGAGATTGTAGCTAGTGTAAAGACAGAATCAGAGAGAATGAGTGAAGGTTTGATTAAGACATAAGTTGGGACTGTTAGAAATATTAAGAAGATTTAACAGAGTTAGTTAGACATATGATATAATTTAAAGCCTGATCTGCAAGCGCATGGAACGCATTATCATGGAACTTATAAACAAAGACATTGGCAACCTTCAAACAATGGACCCCACCCAGTTTGGGTTTGTGAAGGGCCGATCTTGTCTCCTGAATCTGATTGACTTCTTCAAATCAGTCTCCGGAGCTGTGGACAAGGGTAAGTCGGTCAACACAACCTATCTGGACCTCTCCAAGGCCTTCAACACCATCCCCCACTCTGGAATCATAGATAAACTTACTAAGCTGGGCATAAATCCCTAAATCACTCGATGGGTTGCCAACTGGATTACTGACAGAACCCAGACTGTAAAAGTAGCCGACTCCAAATCCAGCACCAGACATGTGACAAGTGGAGTATCTCAGGGTTCAGTCCTGGGATCACTCATGTTTGGCATCTACTTCTCTGAAGTACAGACCAACACTAAGAGACTCTGGCTAACAAAGTTTGCAGATGACTGCAAACTGGGAGCCATTACTGAATCCCCAAATGATGTGGATATTCTACAAAAGGGCCTTACAGAAACAGATGCCTGGTGCCAGAGCCATGGGCTCAAGCTTAATGCCAAGAAATGTATAGTTATCCCCTTTGGAAAAAAATATGTACCCATGAATTACCACATAGGTGGCAGGACACTAAACATCGAAAGTGTGATGAGAGACTTAGGGACACAGGTGGACAGTGGTCTCACTTTCGATAGCCACATCACCACAACAGTCAAGAAATCCTTCTATGTGGCACACCTCATCACTAAGGGCTTTTTATCCAGAAAAAAGGAGGTCATTGTCCCACTGTACTCATCCCTCAGTAGACCCATTATAGAGTATAATGCCCCATTTGGTATGTACCTCACAAGACATCTGCAACAGCTGGAAAGGCCACAGAAATACCTCACTAAAAGAATCACAGGCCTAAAGCAGATGCCATGTGCTGACCATCTAAAAAAACTCCAGCTATACTCTGTGGCATATCGTCTACTCAGAGGCAATCTCTGTTTAACATACAAGGCCATGTCAAACCCTAAGCTGTTGGACATGCTCCACTTAAAGAAATCCCAATCCCTCAGAGCCACACACTCCAGGGATCTAAACCTTGTCATTACAATGAACAAAACATGCTGGAGCGATAGGTTCCTGACCCAGAGACTCCCCATACTCTGGAATAGACTGCCCATATATGTCAAGTAGAGCGCCTCACTGGCCTTCTTCAAAAGGAACCTTGATGATTGGATGGGAGATAGGAAATTCACCCGGGGATCATGTCAGTCACCCTGCTAGACAGGGGCCCAGAGAAGTAAATATTGTGGGAAGAAATATACAGGGAATTGTTATGGCTAGGCTTGCATAGGCCCTAGGGCCGATATCCTAGTACCAACCTATGAACCTATGAACCTATAAACCAGGATGGAATTTAATGATTGAAGAGTGTGATTAACTTTATGAAATCTAGCAGTCTTAGAAACTGTGTTATAGGATTGCATTCTGAACGCTATTATAGGATTGCAAATGCTGCTATGGGATGGATTGAATTTGGTATGTGCAGAAAGGATTGCATTTATGAGGAAGATGAGCCTTTGAAACTGTCCTAGGTTGTTAATATCTGAAACGTTGTTATAGGACTGCATATCTAGATGATTAGGAAATGGATTATGGTGTTAAGGTGAGGATGTTGAGAGGGTTATTAAGCTGAGAAGTTAAAGGTGGTGGCTTATTAAAGAAGAATTACCAGGATCATCCAGAAGGGGAATAAAAACAAAATCACGAGTTTAGTGAGGATTGTTTTAGTTCTGTTTTGAAGGACTGAAGATTTATGTATAGTCTCAACATGGAGGGGAGAGAGTCCCATATTTTGGAATTGTAGATTGAATTTAAGACATCTCTTGCTGAACTGAGGGATTTGATTCTACTGACAAACAATTTGTCTTTGCAGTGAACAGCTCTTTGTGGGAAGTACATTTGAACCATACCTTGGATGGTGGGAGATTTGGGTGGATAGTATATTAGATTATGGGCCACTGCTAAATGAGAGTGAGGAAATTATTTGGTTTAAAGCAATTGCATTGTTTGAGAGATGAACACTGATGAGATCAGTATGACTGTTTAGTAATGAATTTAGGAATTTTATTGTAGATTGACCCAAGTTATGGTTTGTGAGAATTGTAAAGGTATATATATATATATATATATATATATATATATATATATATATATATATATATATATATATATATATATATATATATATATATATATATATATATATATATATATTATATATATGGGTCTACTTTGTTTCAATGAAAGCTTATTTCACTGACTTTCAATTCACCCTGACCAAATCACTGAAAACTCAAATTACTGAAAGCTCATTTTGTAGAATCTCATTTCACTGAAGTGAAGTACTGGCACTGTGTAGAGTTCTGGGGTCTATATTAGAACATCAAAGTGTCAGGTCTTCGAATGTTCTAATATCGACACCTAGTAACCGAAAGCTAAAAATAGCGAATTTTTAGATAACCAAATTCCTTCCTAGGGAAATAATTCGGTTGTCCGTTATTGTCGCTTTGCTATTTTCAACTCTGCGATGGAAAGTTACGGTCATGTTCAGGTAAGTGTGCGATTGTGTGGACGTGAGGGTTAGGGTGGGATAGGTGAGTTAGGGTTAGCGCGCGGGTTAGGTAAGTGTGTGAATGTTTGGACATGAGGGTTAGGGTGGGATAGGTGAATTAGTGTTAAGGCACGGGTGAGGTGTGTGTGCGATAGTGATGGACCTTAGGGTTAGGGTTTGGCTTAAGGTAAGTGGGCAGATAGTGGTGTATGTACAGTTTATTGTAGGTTTAGATGTAAGATTTCAGGTGTATGTGTGTGGATTGCTGTTTGCTTGGTGTGTTTGTGTTGTGTGTATGTGCTTTGGAACAGCAAATGTTTTCCCTAGGAAAAAATTTGATGTTCTAAATTTTCAGTTTTACCAGTTTTCGGGTTACTAGGTGTCGATATTAGAACATTCAAAGATCTGAAACTTTGATGTTCTAATATTGACCCGAGTATTGTAAGGCAAGTAAAAGGTAAATGCCCTTTTCCCCACTGTTGTGCTATCCTGGACTGAGTATATATAGCTAGGGCATTAGGGGGTGTGAGGGGGTGCAGCCCCCCACTTAGTTTGGGTATATATTGTCTTCTGGTAAGAGTCAGACATTGGTGTTGTAAGCATGGCTGTCTATGGTTTAAAATGTATTCTGAAGCCTTTGGTAAAATATAATATAAAACCAAACTAGTTGGGGGGCTGTGCCCCCCACACCTGCCCTCTCTATATATATTAACTCCTGGATCGCACTACAGTGAGGAAAAGAGTATATGCCTTTTACTTGCCTTACAGGACTCTACACAGTGCCAGTACTTCACTTCAGTGAAATGAGATTTAGTGACATGAGTTTTCAGTAATTTGAACGTTCAGTGATTTGGTCAGGGTGAATTCAAATTCAGTGAAATCAGCTTTCAATGAAATAAAGTAGACCCATATATATATATATATATATATGGTTTACTATCAGAATTGATGATTTGGGAGAAAGGAAATTCACCCCAGGGATCAGTCGAGCGATATGGTCAGAAACACACATGTCGAAGACAGTATAATCAATGAACGGTTTTACCATGGGTCGAGGTAGGTGTACAGTATACCTATGAACCCTACTACAAACATCCTCCCTACAGGACTCTACACATGGTACTTCACCAGTGAAATGAGATTATACTGAGTTTTCAGTAATTTGAACTTTCAGTGATTTGGTCAGGGTGAATTCAAATTCAGTGAAATCAGCTTTCAATGAAATAAAGTAGACCCATATATATATATATATATATATATATATATATATATATATATATATCTACCTACACACATACACACACACACACACACACACACACACACACACACACATATATATATATATATATATATATATATATATATATATATATATATATATATGTATGCTAAGCCTATATTTTTCTGGGTGGAGTTTGTTAAGGTAATGCATTAGTCTGCACATTAGGCCTAATTTTTGGTTGTTTTTCTTTACTGATTGCTGGATGTGAGGGTCAAATTTTGGATTATCATCTATTGTGAAACCAAATAGGTTGGTGTGTGAGACAACTTCAGTTTTGATACTGCTAGATGTGAACATTGTAAAGTGACTTTATTTGAAGCAGATGTATTTGTGGTGATTATGAATTGTTTGGTCTGTATTGGGTTTGCTATTAATTGTGATCATTAATCATTTTTAAATAGAGAACAATTTTTGAGTTAGCTGTTGTAGGTCATTTGATTGGAGGTTGAGTAGATCAGGTTGGAATCATCTGTATATTGAATTAGTATGGTATGCTTAGCAGCTTAAAAACCAAGAACAACGGTAGCAAGGCAGAATATTTTAAAATGGAGGAGACCATTTAAAATCTGAAGCCTTTATTTATCACTTTCATTCTTTTCCTCCAAGGACTTCATCAGATCCGTTTTTCTTGTTTTTTAGGTTTTGAGTGGTAACTTGCCATTTTTTTGCTATGTTTTGTTTTATTAATGCTGAGCAGCTGACTGTACAACATTTATGAAAATACTGAATAATAGAGGACCCAGTATTGGTGCTTGAGGGACAACAACAAAGATGGGGAGTAAAGCTGAGAATTCTGCTTGCCATTTGACTGTTTGTAATCTAACAGAAAAGTAATGATGGATCAATTTTTGGGATGTTTGTGTTGGACTGATAGTATAAAGTTTGCTGAGTAAGTTTTGGTGGGATATGGTATAAAAGGCTTTTGATAGGTCTTGGAATAGGGCAGATACAAAGTTGCCATTACTGTGGTTATGGCTGACAGTGTTGACAAAGATTAGTAGTTCTGTAGTGGAAGTTTGGTTTAAGTGGAAGCCATGTCATGTTGGAGAGAGGAGGTTATTATTAAGTAGATGGTGTAGTACTCGGGTATGCTTTTTTCTAGAATTTTTGAAAGAGGATGAGAGAAGGGCTATGCGTCTTCAGTTTGAGTAGTTAGTAAAGTTTTCTCCCTTGTGCAATGACAGCATGTACATCTTTTTTTCTAGAGAAGAAAGATCTAGATTTCTTGGATGTATCTGTTTATTAATATTGCCAAAGAAATTTATAATGAGAAGAGGAGGGGTTACAGGTTGTGCCACAGTTGTTGACATTTTCGTCTCTGTGTGTAATGGTTTCATGAGGTATATTATCAAAAATCCAGGATAGGATATCCTATACTGTACTGATGTTGTTTCCAGAGGGATATATAGTGCAATAACGCATAAAGGTTGAGAGTTTAGCATGCGGAAGGATATGTAGAGTTCTGCATTATTGAATACCAATGTAGTTGTGGATTTATAGGGGTAATGCTGAGTTGTATTGGGGTAATTGATGGCAACACTATTTGCTTTTTGCTTACATAGACATAGTCAACTAGGTATATATCATACACTGGTGGTGGTGGAGGGATTTCTTCTTTTTTAATGTGAAGGTTTAGCCCAGGTTTCAATATTGACTAGAATGTCAAGTGATTGCTGGCTTATCCAGGCAGGTAGCTCATGAATCTCCTGGCAGAAACTCCAAATTTTGATGTTAATCTAGTGCATCTTTTGTGGATTTCATTTTTATTTTGCAAGTGGAGTAAATCACTTGTTGAAGGATGATAGATGTTTGTTGTGTCCATCCTGGATTTGGATGAATGTTCTCACATAGTTATAGGATGACAGATGATAAGGGCTGAATGTGGAATGGGAAAATATACTTATGCTTACTTGTTTTATTTAAGTTTGTTTGCATGGGGTTGAGTTTTTATAGCTATGTCTGTAGATATAAGATGTATTGAAGAGCTCGGACATTGTGATGAAAGGCATCTGTAGTGAGTTGGAGTGTCTCATGCTGGACATAAGTGAAGTGTTTTATTTGGATGTAGGTTATTCCCTTAAAAAATCAACACTTTCAGCATGACAGATAACACAGAATAAGTTGTCAACAGAAAATTTAATTTATGGTTTCAGCACTTTCAAAATAAATAAACATGCCAACATGCAAAATCAAAACTTCAAAAAATGGATTTGGTTTGGTGGCTTATTTATTTGCTTATTTAAAATTTGTCCAGTGTGGTAGAACATTGATTAAAAGTGACCCACTTCAGTCTCAACCTGGGAACACAAAGAAAGTCATAAAGGAAAATATCTATCCCAGCAGAGTGCTGCCCCCCTGACATCTCAGATGCTCAGGTAAGAGCCGCCCTCTCCAAAGCAAAAAACACAGCATCAATGGGACCAGACGGTGTCCCGGGCTGCATCCTGCATGAACTCCAAGAAGAGCTAAACCCAAACATAAAACTACTGTTCAATCTCAGCCTTACCACAGGATATGTACCCAAAGAGTGGCGTACAGCAACAGTGGTCCCTCTCCACAAAGGTGGTGCCTCAATGGATCCTGAAAACTATCGCCCCATAAGCCTGACTAGCTTGGTCTGCAAAGCTATGGAAAGGATCATCATGGACCTCATAAAAAAAGATATTGGGGACCTACAGAAACTGGATCCTACCCAGTTCGGCGTTGTTAAGGGCAGATCCTGCCTCTTAAACCTGGTCGATTTCTTTGAAACAGTTACCAAGGCCATTGACGAGGGGAAGGTGGTCCACACAGCCTACCTGGACCTCGCAAAAGCCTTCGATACAATACCCCACTTGGGCATTATAGATAAGCTCACCAGCTTAAATATAAACCCCTATGTCACTAGATGGGTTGCAAACTGGCTCAAGGACAGAACCCACATGGTTAGAATTGCTGGAGCCATGACAGACTCCAAACCAGTTACAAGTGGCATCCCACAAGGCTCAGTCCTGGGACCTCTCCTGTTTGGTATATATTTCTCGGAGGTACAGGCCAACACGGAAGGACTGTGGCTGACCTAGTTCGCAGATGACTGCAAACTGGGTGCTATAATCGACTCTCCAGCCGACAAAAGCATCCTCCAAAAGGGCCTCATAGAAACAAACAACTGGTGCCAGAGCCATGGCCTCAAGCTAAACGCCAAGAAGTGTATAGTCATCCCCTTTGGCAAAAACAAAGTGCCCACAAATTACCACATAGGTGGTAATCCATTAAGTATGGAAGAAGTAATTAGGTACCTCGGGACCCAAGTTGATAGCAATCTCTCATTTGACAACCACATGGCCAAAGTGGTTAGAAAAACATTTTATATAGCCCACCTAATCATGAAAGGATTCACATCTAGATCAGGGGAGGTCATCTTGCCTCTTTACTCGTCCCTCATCAGGCCCATAATTGAGTACAATGCCCCTTTTGGGATGTACCTTACCAGACACCTACAGCAACTGGAAAGACCCCAAAAGTACCTCACCAAGAGGATCAAAGGGCTCAAACAGATGCCATATGCTGCCCGGTTAAAGAAACTCCAGCTCTACTCAGTGGCATACCGCCTGCTCAGAGGTGATCTGTGCCTGACGTATAAAGCCATGTCCAACCCGGAATTAATGGACATGCTGCACCTCAGAAAATCCAAATCCCATCGAGCTACGTGCTCGAGAGACTTGAACCTCAGCACTGAAATAAATAGGACATGCTGGAGGGACAGATTCATAACCCAGAGGCGCCGTTCACTCTGGAATAAAATCCCTGTCCAGGTTAGGCAGAGTCCCTCATTGACTCTCTTCAAGAGGAATCTTGATGAGTGGATGGGAGATAGTAGGTTTACCCCGGGTATCACTTCTGTGTCACTGTTAGACAAAGGCACAGTATACTAACCTCGAAAAAGGGCATAGCAAAATTAATTTAAAATGGGTGGCGAAAGCCAAACACACTCTGGCTAGGCTTATAAATGCCCTAGGGCAGATAGCCTAGTATGAACCTATGAACCTATGAACCTATGAATAATGAAGGTGTACCTTTGTAAAGTACCATTACCAGATCAAAATATAGACTATATACAAGTGTTATATACATCATTTACAATAAATAAAGACAAGTCCTATGTAGATAGTGTGTGTCTGTTTGAAAATTACAGCTGTGTGTCTAAGCGGGAATGATAAGATAGTTGAGTAGAGCTGATGTATAACAGAGTTTTTGAGTAGTTAGAAGGAGAACTTATGTTAAGCAAAGAATATGTGAGTGAAAAGTGTAAAATTGCAACAGAACATACTATATGAGGGACAGTAAAATGTTACTAGTAGGAGAAAGAGAGAGTGAAGTAGCTTGTCTCAGGTGATAAGGGAGGAAGGGAGATGATGATCTTTATCTGAGGAGTTGAGGTGGGCCTTTAAATGACTCATAAATTTTGGGTAAGATGAAGAGTCTTTTATTTGTGAAGAAATGATCTGCCAGTATCTAGGACCTAATATCTGTACAATACAGGTTAGTTGTGTGGGTTGCAGTGTTGGTGCAGAATGATCAGTGTTTCTGATGCTGTGAGATTTAGGTTGTTTAATAAGTAATAAGCTTAATTAAGAGAGAGAAGGACTGTCTGACTAGGTGTTTGAATAAGAGAGATAAAAGGAGAATATTAACAATTTGTTGAAAAGGGAGCAATTTTCAAGAGCTTTACAATGGCATTCATTTTTTAAGGAACTGGGTAATCTATGTTATTAGTTATTGTTTGACTATGTGTAAAGTGTGTTTTTTATGTGGTTACTATGAGGGGAAGGCTGTATTAAAGTTGGAGAATAAAATGCCTTTGCCTATGGCAATTCTGGAGGCTTTATTCAAAAATGGGGAGATTTTATTGGCCCAATATATAAGAAAGTTAACACTTTTTCCTAGTGTAGTTGAGGTGGAGGAATAAGCTAAGAGAGGGAATGGAATCACTGATTTCTCCTAGACCAGATAATGCTACTTCAGTTAGAGAGATATTAAAACTAAAAGCAAAACAAAGAAGTCGGTTTGCTAATTATTATTATTATACACTATTCATTGGTATTGTTGCCTTTTTATTGTGTTCTCTGTTGCTCATAGGTTCATAGGTAGGTACTAGGCTATTGGCCCTAGGGCCTATATAAGCCTAGCCAAAAAGGTATCCTGGCTTTTGCCACCCAAGAAAATGATTTTCCTGTGCCCCTGTTGAGCAGAGCCACAGAAGTGATCCCTGGGGTGAATTTCCTATCTCCCATCCAATCATCAAGTTCTTTTCTTGAAGAGTGCTAATGAGGAGCTTTGTTTGACATAGACAGGTAGTTTGTTCCAGAGTATGGGAAGTCTCTGGGACAGGAATCTATCCCTCGAGCATGTTCTGTTTATTGTGGTGACAAGGTTTATGTCCCTAGAGTGTGTAGCTCAGAGGGATTAGGATTTCTTTAAGTGGAGCATGTCCAACAGCTCTGGGTTTAACATAGCTTTGTATGTTAGGCAGAGATCACCTCTGAGAAGGCGATATGTGAAGGAGTAAAGCTGGAGTTTTTTGAGATGGTGTGCGTAAGCCATCTGTTTGAGGCCAGTAATCCTCTTTGTGGGGTATTTCTACAGCCTTCCAGTTGTTGTAGATGTCTTGTGAGGTACATACCAAAAGGGGCGCTCTATTCTATAATTGGTCTAATGAGTGATGAGTAGAGGGGAACAATGACCTTTTTTTTCCTGGATTAGAAACATTTTGTGATGAGGTATGCCAAGTGGAAGGATTTCCTGACTACTGTGGCAATGTGATTATCAAAGGAGTGACTACTGTCCACCTGTGTCCCAAGGTCTCTTATCACACTTTGGATGTTAAGTAGACTACTGCCTATGTGGTAGTTCATGGGTACAGAGTTTTTACCAAAAGTGATGACAATGCACTTTTTGGCATTGAGCTTGCATCTGTCTCAGTGAGGCCCTTTTATAGGATGTCCACATCATTAGGAGTTTCAATTATGGCTCCTAGTTTGCAGTCATCTGTGAACTTCGTTAACCAAAGACCTTCTGTGTCAGCCTGTACTTCAGAGAAGTAGATACCAAACAGGAGAGGACCCAGGACTGAACCCTGTGGTACTCCACTTGTCACTGGTCTGAAGTCGGATTTGGAGTCTGCCACTTTCACAGTGTGGGTTCTGTCAGTGAGCCAGTTGACAACCAATCTTGTGACATAGGGATTTATACCTAGTTTAGTGAGTTTATCTATAATTCCAGAATGGGGGATGATGTCGAAAGCCTTAGCGAGATCTAGATAGGCTGTTTGAACCACCTTACCCTCATCTACAGCTTTGGTGACCACTTCAAAGAAGTCTATCAAGTTTAGGAGACATGATCTGCCTTGTACAAACCTGAACTAGGTGGGGTCCAGAGTTTGGAGATTACCAATGTCATTGTTTATAAGTTCCGTGATGATACATTCCATAGCCTTGCAGAACAGGCTCATCAGGCTAATGGGTCAGTAGTTCCTGAGGTCCGTGATGGCTCCCCCTTTGTGGAGTGGGATGACCATTGCTGTCTGCCATTCAATAGGCACAAAGCCTGAGGTAAGGCTATGACTGAATGTGGTACTTAGGTGGGGTGCCAGTTCATTCTGTAGTTCATGTAGAATGCAGCCTGGGATGTTGTCAGGTCCCATGTATGCTGTGTTCTTAGCATTGGAGAGTGTGTTTTTTACCTGTGCAACCATAATTATAGGAACTTTGCATTCTTCTGGTATAGAGTTGGGCCCTTTAGGGGGTGAGAGGGGGGTAAAATTAGCACTGAACCTATCTGCCAGGATGCTGGCAATATCAGTTGGTTCTGTATATTTAGTGCCATTGTGCTGTAACTCAGAGCAGATCTGAGTGTTGCCATTGAGATTCTTGACAAAGCTATAGAATGCTTTGTGGTTCTCTTTAGAATCAGTGACAATTTTGTTTTCGTAACTAGCTTTGGAGGATGTTATGAGGGATCACAGCTTCTTACTGAGGCTGACCAGGGAGTTCCTCCAATCATGGGATTTTACTCTTTTTTGCAAAAGTTTCTTTCTTCTGTTGTAGAGTTTGTTTATGGCAGGGGACTACCAGATTGGCTTCTTTTTTTTTGGAGGATAACATCTTGGTTCTGTTAGGGATTGCACGATCCATGTACTCATGTAAGTGCTTATAAAGTGCATTTCTGTAAGATTCAGCAGTCGTACCTCTATTCTCCATCTGCATTGGTGTCAGGAAGTTTGCCACTTCTGTCTTAAGAAGCTTGAAGTTAGCTTTGGAGAAATTTTTTATGGATGTTTTCCTAATGGGGTTGGGGGTGGGATGTGGATATCTAGGGTGATTATCTTGTGGTCGGATCTGACCAACAAGAAATTGACCTCTGGTGTGGAACACCAGTTGCCCATGTTGGTAATGACCAGGTCTAGGATATTGCTGCTCCTGGTGGGGGTGTGGAAATGTTGATCCAAGGCGTTGGAATTTAGGAATTCCAGAAAACGTTGAGCAAAAGAGCTGGTACATGAGTAGTTTTCCCAGTTAATGGTGGGGTAGTTGAAATCCCCATTATAAGGGTGTTAGGTTGTCCCCTAATATTTTACAGTGTATCAAGAAATGAGGAGTGGAAATCCTGGGACATGGTGGGGGATCTGTAGCAAGCTACAATTTGGATTGTGGTCTTGCCCAGAGTTAGTTGTAGTATGTGTTTGCAAAGTTTGCAACTTTTATATGGTGTTATATTCTGAAGACATTTCAGTGATTTTATTAAGGATGAATGCACTCAGTATTAGATATTTTAACTTTTCTTGTATTATTGTGTTTTTTTAGTTACCTTGTTCTAACCACCATGCTGGGTTTACAGGGTTTTTTATAATTTTTATACCTAATTCGCCAATTCTGTTTCCCATTATGGGTCTGCAAGAGTTATTTTCAAGTGAAAAAATCTTCATATTGGGGAAGAGCTTAGATGGCACAGAGTTTTCATCAGCTCTTTTCAGAGCTCTGCATATTTTTAAAAATATCGACAAGAAAAATTATACATTTTTCAGTTTAATTAATCTATACATATTTCTAAATAGTTTTTCTACCGTATTCCAAAGTTTGGTGTTATTTTGAAACAATTTTCCTGTCAATGTACTTAAGGGAAGAGTTTTCTAATAATCGGAAGGATGAGCAACTCAAAAAATAATCACACAGACTTTAATGAAGAAAAACTACTGCAGGTGACTTCAGCACTACAAGACTTGCCTACTAAAATAGATGGTTTTCAAAAAAATCTTCAAGGATTGAAAGAAAACAGTTTAAAACAAACTAATATTTTCAAAAATGTATTCCAGGTGGTTCAAACAAAAGTTTCAGATATTGAGAATGCAGTATATGACATAGATACTAGGCTTAAAGAAAATGAATCTCAAATATCTATTAAAAAATCAAAATTCCTGGTTAGTGGAAAAGCTGGATGATTTGGAGAACAGAGTGAGAAGAAATAACATAAGAATCTTTGGCTTACCAGAAAGAACTGAGGGTGATAACATGGTCTCCTTTCTAACAACATGGATACCCACAGTGCTTAATCTACAATAAAGTATTTCATTTGAAATAGAAAGAACACACAGGTCTATTGGTAAATCAGCTACCATCACCACAGCATCTAAACCAAGATCTGTTATAGTCACATTTTTATTCTGCTTAGATAAAGAAATGGTGTTAAAATCCACCTGGTCAAAAGCACCAATAAAATCTGAGCACTCTACTATCAGATTTGATAATGCCTATTCAACCAAGACTATGGAACTTAGGAAGAAAGCTTGACCATTAATAAAATACCTTACAGAAAATGGAATCAAAGCTCAATTCATCTTCTCTGCTAAAATAAAGCTTCAACTGTCTTCTGTCACTAGAATATTTTCTACCACATAGGAAGTACTATCTTTTGTCAAAAATAACATCATTTCTTTTACAGTTGATATGGACTGGTTACCATCCAATTTTATGAGGTTTTCCAAGAAGGACAGCTGGTCAGATATAAAGAAAAAGAAGCAAAAAATAGATGTTTTGAAAAACATGTCTTCCAAAAAAATAATATGACACCTTCATCACCTCTTTTCATAAAATATTAACTAAAATAAATTGTTTTCTTTTTATCTTTATTTGTCATCACACTAGACTCTTATCAGGTAGTTTTTTTACTGGTTGGTTTACTTGATATTATGGTGGTTTCTTATGGTCATATGTTTTCTTCATGTATGGAGGATGTATGGTTCGTTTCTTTTCTATTGCAGTGCATAGCATCTTGATGTACTAATACACTGAACATTTAGGCTTTTTTAGTGTATTGAAGGAAACGTATATATATTTTACAGGTTTAGGTATGATTTTGCTTATGTAATTATTTTCTTGGTTACCTTCTAGTGTATTGATTCGAATGTGTTTGGTTTGTTTGGAAAAGTTGCCTTGAAGCAGGAAGTGGAAAGGACTCGGTCTTTTTTAATAAGTGCTGATTCTCTTCCACTTTCTCATTTTTCACTCATTTATAAACAAAAATAAGTCATTGGTAATAAATATTACATAATTGTAGTGCTCTGGGCTAGAGGTTTTTTTTCTAGTTGTGATGATGAGCTGTTTGCAAGAAATTATTGTGAGGGATTTGTTTTGTATTAGTCTGCATCATTGCTCTTGGGTGGTAGACTTAACATGTGGTCTGTATAGATGCTCTGGGAAGGTGGTAGCTTGTTGGGCAGAGGAACTGAGGAACTAGTAGTGTGTGTGTGTGTGTGTGTGTGTGTGTGTGTGTGTGTGTGTGTGTGTGTGTGTGTGTGTGTGTGTGCACGCGTGTTTTTTTCACATTTCCATTTCTTAATGGAAGAGATGTGGATTGACTGTTTAGTGCTAAACTGGTTGTATTCTAAGGGGTTCCCGATCATGATTTTAAAATTTGAAATTACTGATGATTTGCGCTCTTAGTTCCAGAAGTGTGTAGTTAGCCTCAAAAAGTGATTTCCCACTTCAGTACGGCAGTTGATGAAGCAAATATTCTGTACTAAGCTCAGCATACCTTTTGGCTGTCCAAGTGCCTACAAAGTGTCCAAATTTTAAGCTCATATGTTTTGATTTGTTCATCCTGAAATTTGTGGTTTTCTGACAAATCATTAGGTCGATATGAAGATCAAAGTCAATACATAATGACATACATATGAGTTTCAGGCTTCAAATCCTACAGAAATGTATGTTAAAACACTCTGTGCTACTCTAGCAACTTTTTAAGATTATAAGAGCAATGTCTGAAAAATGTCCCTATTTCTGAGCCGTAAAAGTGGTTGAGAGATAGAGATATGGTGTAACACTTTGTATGGTATCTTATTTTTGTATGACAGATATACCACTTAAACACAACTTCTCAATGCAGTACTTTTTACAGTAAGACATTTACTGCATCTCTATGCTTAGAGTAGAAATTTTGCGCAACCTCTAAACACATACTGTACATCTAATGCATTAATCACTATATCATTTATTCATCTATCTGCAACCTCTTTTTGCATATGGGGTCAGGGTGTACCTTGAGCAATGACAACCATCTAGAACCAAGGTTTTATCACTATATTGTTGTTGCCATTGAACCTATCAGCTGATTAGTTGGCCCATTTTCATTTCCTTTGTTATTAGCTCTTTTGCCTCCACCTACTTGCTTAACAGGTTCATCTGTCTTTCTTTTATATTTAGCGTACTGAGAAAAATAATTACCTTGATTACATCTATGACACTTTAATATCATGACATGACTTTTACCATACTAATAACCAAACTAAGAACAAAAGGCACTTGCTCATTTATTTTCGTTCATTTAAAACAATATTATCAATCTTTTGTGTCACTGAAGCTCTATTTGCTGCCTGCTAAATCTTTACCCATATTTTTTAGATTATGCAGCAGTTTAGCTGTTGCCAATAGACATTTGCTTCAGTTTAATGGTATATGCATATATATATATATATATATATATATATATATATATATATATATATATATATATATATATATATGGGTCCCCTGCTAAATCCCAAATGCACAGAATCCCGATGCCCAAAATACCACATTAAATGCCCAAAACCCCACATTACCAAAACATTGAAAGCGCAAAATTCGAAATCACAAAACTAATACATGCATACAGCACACACACATACACACACCCTCCCCATAACCAAACAAACCACCCTACACTAAAGATACTGTGCCCCCCACACCCCCTACTTTATTATTCTAACTCCGAGATCGCACAGACATCTACACAAAGGAAACTCACGCCCACACACTAAAGCCCCTCACAAACATACTTACACACACATACTTACCTGAACCACAACACCAGAAGTGCTAACTCAAAATCCCTTAACATTGGGATTTTGAATTTCGCGCTTTCAGCATTTCGGTAATGTGGGGTTTTGGGCATTCTGTCTCGGTATTTTGGGCATTAGGATTCTGTGTGTTCGGGATTTCGTAAGGGACCTATATATATATATATCTATATATATATATATATATATATATATATATATATATATATATATATATATATATATATATATATATATATATATATATATATATATATATATATATATATATATATATATATATATATATATATATATATATATATGTATAAACATTTTTATTGAGAACTGGTGAATTCTGTCCTTTTATACACATTCATAACTTTATCCAGAAATAAATATATTTTGAACAGCAACTTGATCATCATAAATCATTCACAAATAGAAAAAATACATTTGCTAACTTCATTTTCAGAAGAAATGTAATTTTTGGGTTGCAGAGAGTTTTATTTTTAGTGCTATAAGATTTTGTTTACATATAAAATGTATTTTATCTTATCAGGCTCAGCCTTTGCATGGTACTTTCTATTGTATAAATCCTTTCTATTTATTCATTTCTTATCTTAGTGATTAACTAGCCTATCGCCAGAAAGAGAGTATCATTTTACTGTACTGCATTCGATATACAGAGACATCATGTGGAAATAGCATTCACTTTTGTGAAAATGCACTGGTTTCTGGAAAGTTTTAAAGTTATTCACTTATACAGTAAATGTTCCTTAAGACTATACATGTTTTTTTCTAGAATTAATGCAAAAATGGTATGTAGTATCACTGGACATAACTCAAAAATGTATCAAGTGGGATATCTCATCAGTATCTAACTGTATATTGTTCCCATGAACAGGGTATTCTGTCTTGAAGTTTAACTATATGTGTTTCTCTAATTTTTAAAGCAAGCCCTGGAACATACTTATTTAAATAATTTAAAATGAGGCAGCAACATATGGAAAGTATAAAGTAAAAAGTAACTTAAGTAAGAAAACAGTAAACCAAATCACAAAAGCAGGAACAGGAATTTGGGATTCCATATATTTTCAACAGTTTATAAAAGTCAGCAGAGTTCTGGCACACCTGCAGCCCAAGAAAGCACAAACTTTAAAATGTTAAGATTTTATCTTCAGTGAGAAAACTTAGAGGTGGAGTAGATACGTACATATTACTTAAAGTGTTCCACAAGCTCACTGTGCGTAACCACACCTTGTGGTAATGTATAGTACTTTCCTATCACCCTTTACTTTCTTTTGGCAAAGAAGGTCTCTGATAAGCAGGGAACTTATTTTAAAGTAACTGAAATGAGATTTTGAATTTTCTTATAAATAAGCTAACATTTTTGAAATAATCATATCAGACAACTGTTATATATTTTTTTATGCATCATTGCACATCTAAATAGAATACATAACAATGATTTGTGTGAATAAAAACAGATGTGAGTCAACACACTGAAGCATTATATTATTAAATCATATAGTTGCTCAGCTGTGGTCATTGCTTTGAAAGTCTTGCTTCCTTTGTCCCTCGTAGCTGTTCATCAGGTGCCAGCAGGACCTTTCCTCATTTAACAGGTTTACTGGACACTTTTTCCCCTCTTTCAGATATGCTCTGACCTGTACTTGGGGCTAGTGATGAGTCTGAGATTATTAATGCAGCATCATATTGTTGCTGATGATTTTATTTTTCTGCCTTTGCCCTTGTGTCCTATTGTACCTTCCAGCTTGCACCCATTAACAACTAATGGAGATATGCAATGGAGACATGATAGTGAATTGTATCATCCCCACTGCAACTCAATCAACATGCCCCACCAGCTTTCCTTATAACAATCCCAACTATACATGTCCTGAAACTTTCCAAGGAACAACCTTATGTCAAACTGGGCATGCACAGCCTTGCCTGCAAGCATATCAGAAGCACAACCCACTAATCTAAATTAGGCTATCTGACTTCTAGTCAGGGCTTTAACATTCTAGATCACTATGCTTGCTATTGTTTTACACGCTACTCTTAGTTACTATATGTTTCCCTTTAAATAATAACACACTAATATCACATCACATTTTAGAAAGATTTGGTTGAGAAATCTGTGATTGAGGACATGTATAGGTTATATTCAGGCAAAAACAAATTTCAGAATAATTTATCTAAGGATGAAGTTTGTGTACCTAAGGAACTTGGGATGGATAATACTATCCATATTATGAAGCCGGATAAGGGTGGGGCTATGGTTATCTTTAATATATACAATTACTCAAATGCAATGCAAAAATATTTTGTTTGACACAAATGTCTATGTCCCTGTATCTAAAAAACAGATTAACATTGCATATAATAGGATAGACTTCTACTTGGAAGAATACATGTTAAATCAGTGTATTTCTCTGGATATTTATGAGTTCTTGGTGAATAAAAATCCAGTGGTTCCCTCCATGTTTGAAATTCCCAAGTTCCATAAAGATGTTGTTAATTCCCCATTCAGACCTATAGTTTCAGCTAGTTGATCTAAGACTCACTCTTTGGCAATTTTGGTGGACCAATGGGTGAAGCATGTGATAGATAAAACTTCTCATATTATTAAAGATTCTTGGGAATTCTTAAGGCACCTTAAAAGAGATATGTGGTCTAATGAATTATCTTTTGTGACAGTGGATGTCCGAGATCTTTTTCAGTTATACCTAAAGATGTGGGCTTAGAATTTTTTTTAAGACATGTTGCTTTCCCACTCTTCTCTCACTCATGAACAAAGAACCTTAGGTGTTGAATTAATGGCAATCATTTTAGAAAATAACTTTGTTTTCTTTAATGGAGAATATTTCCAGCAGACAAAGGGTGTTGCTTTGGGTGCAGCATGTGGCCCATGTATATGCTAATCTTGTGCTATAAGGGTGGGAACAAAAATATGTTTTTCACAGTGGACTCACAAATAACTTATATCTCTATCTACACTATTTGGATGACATTTTCATATTTTGGAAGGGTACCCGATAGGAAGTTGAGAATTTTGTGAACTATATTAATAACACCTAGGAATATTTTAAATTCACATGTAATTGTTATCCTTGTAAGATTAACATTCTAGACTCATTGATTTCTCCTGGTGTGGATGGTTTTAGCTCTAACAGCTACCATAAAACACCTTTTGTCATTCATATTTTTATTATACTAGTAGTCACCCTCTAGGGCAAAACAGAAGTCTGATAAAGGGGCAGGCTATATGTATGGCAAGGATTATCTCTCATTTTGAGGATGTCTTGGTTGAACTGATTACACTTGCTAACATGTTTTATGCTAGGGTTTATCCTAAAAATTTAGTGGATGACATCACTGGTGAGGTTTACCATGGTTGGAATATTAAATATAAGCCACATTTGGGTATAGGTTTGGACATCTTTTAAGGGCCCTATTAAGGAACCTAAATATGAGAAGGCATGTGTTATATAATATAATAATTATTCCAAGGAGATTAAGGAAGTTATTAGAAAAAATGGTATATTTTTAAAGTAAACCCTGATATTTATAAAATGGTAGGATCTGAACCATCATTCATTGTAAAAATTGTGGCTAATCTAAAGACATTATTTGAGAAAAAATCTAATTATTTCAATGTGGATCAAGGCACTGAAGCCTGTGGCAATTATAGACAATGTTCATACATAACAAAGGAATCTGTAATTATTCTAGAAAATACTATGAGAACTAAAGTTATTTTTAAGGGGTAATTGTAATACATGTAAAATAGTGTATCTGGCATAATGTGAGAGTTGCACAAGGTTCTATATAATCAGGATTGAGTGTGCACTTAAGACAAGATTTTATGAATATATGAATGACACGAAAAATGGGAAGGAAGCGGATGCACTTTTTAAGCATTCTTTTTCTTGTAATACTTTTACTACATTCACCTTTGGGATTATTGATCAGATTAGTTTGGATCCCTGGGGTGGAGATTGGAAGAATGCATTAAATAATAAAAAATTACTTTGGCAACTCAGGACTGCTACTATGTTTCCCGCTGGGTTAAATGATTTTAAATCTATTACACCACTGCTAAAGAATAGGGCTAACAAATTATAGGTACTATTATACAACAGGATTCAAAAGTTTTTTTTTTTTTACACATTGTCTATTTCAAACAAATTAAGTCATTTCTTTAATTATTTTTATGATGGACTAACAGTGGAACTTGGTTGAGTGTCATTTTATGCCATGGTATTTTATAAGATTGGCACAGGGTTAAGTGTTTAATGGATTTTTTAATTTTCTCAATTATTTAAATGTGTTACTTTGTTGCTAGATGTAATTTGTTGTGATGAGACAGTGTATTAAACCAATGCCTTGTAAGTACGATTTGCATTCTGATGAAGTCCCTGGACTGTTGGGATGAAATCCTTAATACTGCTTTTTATTAAAGGATTTAACTTTTTAAACTACCGAGACCCTCTTCTTCAGTGCGTTTGGATTGATGTTATTGTTTTTGTTTTTATGCACTGTACCACTTTTTTTACTCTTCAAGATTTGGTTATATGTCAAAGCTGAGTACATAAACTCCTACGATAGTTTTCTTACCATTAAACGTGACAGTTAACTTGGTTTGTAGGTACTTCAGTATAAATCTATATTCACTTCCAAACACACGAGCTTTGACAACTGCACTAAAATTAGGTCTGTAGAGGGAAATTCCAGTGTTACCATTTCTGAACTGAATGATTTATCTGAAGATCTATTGTTTTTATCTATCATTTTATGAGTTTTTTCGTATAAAACTTAGGAGTAGTCTAACTTTATAAAATGTTAATCAGTCTCTTCATTTGTTTACAATTGTTGTAATGACTCATTCTTTTAGAGTATATATATTTGTTTGTGGGTTATTAACTTAAAAATTTATAGTCAGATCTAGACATTACCTTGAATATAATCTCTTCAGATGTCTACTATGTGTATATGTATGTATATATATATATATATATATATATATATATATATATATATATATATATATATGTGTGTGTATGTGTGTATATATATATATATATATATATATATATATATATATATATATATATATATATATGTATATGATATATATATATATATATATGGGCACACTTCAAAATACTGGCTTTCAAAATCCCTAAACTCAAAATACTGAGATCAAAATCTCTAAAGCTCAAAATACTGAAAACTCAAAATACCAAAACTCAAAATATCGAAACAAACACAGTACAGCAACACAACTATATTGCAGCACAACTATACACAGAAACATATTACTCTTCTGCAAGTATAGGTTGGAGCATGCCCCCCCTGAACCCCCCATGTGGGGGGCTGTGCCCCCTCATACCCCCTGCTACTTAAATATATCAACTCTGAGATTGCACTTCACTACACAATAAATTTTAGAATTTTGCGACTATAAAGTCGAATGGACGGAAATCGCAAACCTGGAAATGTTGAATGCAGAATGTCGAACCCCATGTTATGGATAGTGCATTAGGTAAGTGTACTTTTTTAAGGTTTTGGGGAGGGTTTGTGTATGTTTGAGTGTGTTGGGATGTTTGAGGTGTAGCTTAGGGAAGGTGTTGTGCAGTGTGAATGTGTTATTATTGGGAGTGGTGGTGTTTGTATGTATGTGATATGTGTTTGTGCAGGGGTGTGTGGAATGTGTGGTCCTGGTTTGCGTGTAATATGGAGTGTTGTGTGACCTTGGAGTTAGTATATATTAGTAGGGGGTGTGGGGGTGCAGGGTGCTTGCTCCCCTGCATATACTAAAGGGAGGTGTGTGTATGTGTTTGGTTGTGTGCATGTGCATTATTTTTGTTGTAGGGAAGTGTTGGGAGGTATGTACATTTGTGTATGTATGTGTTTTCTAGTGTGTGATGTGTGTTTCTGGGATTTTGTGGATTCGCAATTTTGGGTGTCAGGTTTATGTATATTCGGTCTTTCGGGTATTCGACTTCATAGTTTTGAGATACTGAAATTCGATATTTCAGTATTTCGAGTATATATATATATATATATATATATATATATATATATATATATATATATATAAAAAAAAACATTTACTCAATTACCATAACATTACCGTAGAGCTCACCGAATATGTTATCTTGAATACTTTTTTTTTGGCAATTATATTTTGGGTGAAAGTCAGTTTTGAGAAATAATTTTCTCTGTAGTGGACTAGGAATAATATTTATTCCATGGATAGGATTTTAAGAAAAAATATGTTACTTTATTATATTAATGTTGTTCTTTTTTCTCTTTTGCCTGAGACCTTAGTTTATTTAAATTTAACTATAACATTGTGCTTCATTTTAATAAATAATTTAGTTCTTATAAAAAATGGAAATAAACTTATTATCACCAGATGTTAATGGTCTAAATAATTATAAAAATGGCAAATTTACAAATATAATTAAAACTTAATAAACCTCATGTTTTATTTCTTCAGGAAACTCATTTTTCACAAGAAATTAATAATCGGTTTTGGAATTTTAACACGTATATAACTTTATCCCACTCTTCATTTAAATCCAAGAAAAAAAGAGTAGCAATTTTATGTAAAATGAGATTTAAATGCCTCAGATTTTATTTAAACATGAAAATAAACAAGGCTTGTTTATGCTGATTTCTATAAACTATTATAATAGGATTTGGACTGAATATTAGATGATACTGAATCTAATTCAAGTAGAAAATTCAAATTACTTCCTATAGCTAAATCTCTCAAAGACTGAAAAGACACTTTCAATATAAAAGACACATTTAATTTCAAATATAAAAATTCTTAAAATTTTACCCATTACTCTATTAATTATGGTATTCAAACTAAAAAATGATAAGTTATTAATTTCTCAAAATATCACAATTAAAATAACTAACTTTAATATAATGCCCTGTCCTTTCTAAGACCATAATGATTGAATTTTGAAAATAGAAACAAAGTTCAAAAACATTACTTGTATTAATAGAATCTCAGCCTATATCACTAACATGAATAAATATAAAATGTGGTTATTAGAAGAGCTAGTTTTTCTATTATTCAATAAAACTTCTAATTCTAATCAAACAATTATTTGGAATTCATTCAAAGCATATATTTATGGAAAAACAATTTCCTGGTACAAACATAAATGTAAAGAATGGAATAAAGAACTGCTATAGATATATATATATATATATATATATATATATATATATATATATATATATATATAAGATGAAGATAGAGCAGTTGAGAAGATAAGATAAGAAAATTTAATCATAAATATAATGAAATTTTATCTCATAAAACTGGAATATCCTTAGAAAGACATATGAAAACATCTTATACAAGATCTCCTAAACATATAAGAAATATAACTAAAATAATAAAGTTTCAAACAAGTAATAACAGTATTAAGGAAATTAAAAATCACACCACAAATAAAACAAACTCAGATATTGGTTATATCTTAGAAAATTTTAGAAATCATTATTTACTCTTAAATAAACCTGATATATGTAAAGGTAAAATATTTTAAATAATAGCGATTCCACTCTAGTTAAAAAGATCTCTTCACAAAAATAATTTATTAAAGCCTATTTCTTTACAAGAAATTGTTCAAAAAATAAAAATGATCAAATGTAATAAATCTGCTGGAAGTGATGGAATAAAACCTGAATTATATAAAATATTTCCCCAAAAGATTATAATTATTTTATAAAATGTTTTTCAAAAGTGCAAGATATAGATCAAATTCTTCCTTCAAGGAAATATGTACTAATTACCCCAATTCTCTTTGCTTAATGTAGATTATAAATTATTCATGTTGATCTAAGCAGAAAAAATAAAGAATTTTACAAACAATAATTGGTCTAGCTCAATCAGGATTTATTCACAAAATACAAACTTTTGATAACATTAAATGATTAATTACACTGCTAGATATGATGAATAACAGGGAAATTGAATCATTGTTTATCAGTCTAGATAATGAAAAATTGTTAGATTCCATATAGTGGGATTACTTATTTAATGTGCTACAACTGTTTGACTTTCCTCCTAATTTTATTATTTTTCTAAAACAATATATACAATAGTAACAAAACGTATGTAAAGTTGGGTTCATATACTTCTAATTTTATAAATATAACCAAAGGAACTAAACAAGATTGTCCCCTCTCCCCATTATTATTGAACTTACCTAATTAATTCAAATATCAAAATCCTAGGTTTAGAATTTAACAAAGACTATAACTCTAAATTAATACTCTTTGCTGATGTTATACTTCTAACAATTAAAACTACTCTAGAAACATTAGAAGAATTAATCAAAGTAATTGATGGTCTTCAAAGAATGTCAAATTTGCACTTTAATAGTTCCAAATCAAAACATATTTTTTATAAATAAGGAAAAACAATTACATTTGAATCTTTCATTTCTAAGTGAAGAATCTAAAAATATACCTAGGTATTTATATTTGTAAAACTGCAAATGAAACCATAACTTATAATTACAACAAAATAATAACTTTTCTAACTAATATCATCAATTCTTTGGATGGTGCAGTGGTGTAGGTGCTGCATTGTCACCTCCCAGCAAGAGTTTATCTGGTTTGATTCTCAGCTGGGGTGCCTTCTGTGTGTAGTCTGCATGTCCTCCCTGTATTTGTGTGGGTTTCCTCCGTGTGTTCCCATTTCCTCCACATTATAAATACATGCATCTGGAGCATTTCTCCCTGGCCTGCCACTGAAAATTATCTTTGTTTGAAGTCATACTTTCCCAGTAAACAAATGTTAAATAAAGAAAATATACATTTCATATGACGATAGATTATACATTATTAAACCATTTTTATTCCCCCAAATTTTATATATAACACAATCTCTTGTGTTACCACCAAATAAAAAATTACTAAACAATAAATAGATTACCTATAAACTTTTATGGTATCTAAAAAGCCTACATTAAATATAAACCATAACTTTAGACCTTGAAAAAATGAGGGGTTGAACTTTCTAAATATGGAAATTTATTCAAAAGCGGCAATTATAAAAATAATTTTTAACTAGTTAGACATAAATTGCATATCTAATTGGAAATATCTACACCTACAATTCTTGAATGTCAATAAGCTAAACTCATTAGACTTATTAAATTCCAATTTATATAACCCATTTTGGCTATTATTTGTACATTTTTCCAAATTTCTTTAAGCTCCCATCTGCCTCAATTTACTTAAATTCAATCTTCAACATTTTTAAAAGAATAATACTAAGATACTCATATTATACATTTTGGTTTGAATCGCTGATTCCCTTTTCATTAACCAAAACTTTTATAAATAAATTATCTCTTCATATTTTTAACTTTTGGAATAATAAAAATCTCTATTATGATATCAATGTTTTGAAGGTTCTGCATGTAAATCAGCTCAACTATTTGCTTAGAATTTAACATAAACAACAATTAATTAAATTATTTGCAATTAGTTTTAACATCTTATCATTCTAAGCTTTCTATTTTATCTAAATCTACTTCAGTTGAAATTCCTGAATGGATACAGATGCTATTTGAGATCAATTATAAACATCAAAAATTAAATAGTGCAATATCAAAAATATATCAAATATTAACCAAGGATTACTCAAACTTAGGTAAGAACTTTTGTAATGTTTTACTAAAGAATTTCTTATAGCTTTCACTGATCAAAACAAAAATCACCTTCTCTCCTCTATTAAACACACATCTTGGATTCATTTTGGAGTATATTTACTTGTATATATCTATTTAGATCATTTATAACTCCTGCTGGAATGGTTAAAATGACAAAAGAAAATCTCTCTAATTGTTGGAGGTATAATAAACACATTAAAGCTAATCAGTCACATATGTTTTATGAATGCCACATATTTCAGAATTGTTTGGTAAAAATACAAGACTTTTTTAAAGCATTATGGAATGATACATTCATTTTAACAAAATGAATGGTTTTCTTTAATGTTCTATGGTTTGGTATACACACACACACACACACACACACACACACACACACACACACACACACACACACACACACACACACACTCACACAACACACACACACACACACACACACACACACACACACACACACACACACACACACACACACACACACGTGCACTCACAAGTCTTTTTGTAGTTAACTTGGACTATATTTGCTGTGGCCAGAAAAAATGATTACTAGAAACTGGAAATCTTTCTCAGAAATAAAATGTGAAGACTTTCTTACACTTCTAAAGGAGGTTGCAATTAAAGAAATCAAAGTGGAGGAAGGAAGACTCTATCCAAATAAATTAAAGAATAATCCTTGGATGAAGGTCTTGGCCCTTATTGAATTGTCTTCTGCATCTGCTTGACTTTTTGAATTGTTATTAGGATTGTTTTGTTTCAATTTCTACTTTACTGGTCTCAGGCTTTGTATATATTGTAAACAGTTACAACTGTATTTGTTTTAAAAACTATGTTCCTTCATATTGTACATTGTATTTTGTTTTTAAATTTGCCTTTTACTGTAATGTTTTCTTAAAAATATAATAAAAAAATTTCAGCAAAAAAAAAAAAAAACAATAAAAAGAAAAATCTTAATTACATGCAATTCTAGAAGAATTTTGTTACTTTATAAAACTACACAAGTACACTAAAAAACATATCTGTATAAAGTGAAGGGAGTGATCATCAAAATATATTAGCTGAGACAGTATCACTGACAGCAGACAGACCAGCACAATAGCTACAGCAAATATATCATTCAGTAATGAGAAAAGGTAATGGCAAAACAATGGATTTTGACGACTTGGTGTCATTTTCTACAGACTGGTCTGAATGAGATATTCAAGCAGAAAATGTTAATTTTCCACATTTAATATCCAAACAGTTAAAATTGATAGAGGAAAAATGTTCTAGATTTCAAGTCATGCAATGGGACAGTTGGTTCTTTTTGGAAAAATATCAAAGTTCTTAAAGGTATACACACTCAGAATTCAAAATTGCTTTAAGAATTCTGTAAAACACAAAATGTAAATGTCATTATTTGACAAAGTCAGATATAACATTGTGGTGATTTTAAAAAGAGCCAATAGCAAGCTGATATATTCAGTAATGGAAGAGATGGGATTTTTTCCATGCAACTTATAGTAGTATAATTTTCAACATTTATAAATGTAATATGTTCTTGATTTTTTTTCTCTAAATGAAGTACACATGATGCAACATGAAAAGGCAAAAATGACAAAGCACTTATTTGAGGTAAGTTGGGATATGACAATAAATTGCTTTACCTAATAAGAACAAATTAAATGAAACCTCTGACTAATTGTAAACCTCCAGTATAAGGAACTTGCATTAATCTATTAAGCAGAACCGAGTCTTTTTAGTGACAACTCAAGAACCAAAAGGTCATCTTGACTAGCAACCTAAAGGAACAATTGTACTCAAACAGGTCTAGACTGCTTTCTGGGACAATTAAAATTCAACAGGCACTATCTTCAACAAGAAGCCAAAAAACAGACAATGACACCACAGCAAAGGAGCAGTACAGTTCAAGATGTCTGGGAAGGAAATGACACTGACAATGTCATTGACACTGACAGCCTCTTTGGAAATAACTGTAGATACAAGGGGTGGACCTTTATTAAGGTTTGAAGTTTAAAATTTTGATTTGATGTTGATGTTGGAGACACAAAGAATGTTTTACATAAGAAGGCCCTTGTTTTTTCTAGCTTGCAAGGTTAGTCTATATATTTTTAATAGAATAAAAGATATATACTAGGAAATTAGAGTTTATGTGAAAGGAAATTCCCATGTTAGGAATAACTAGTACATTAAAACTGTGAAGTACATATAACCCAACCCTCACCTAAGCATTATGAGCATTTGAAAATGTGTCTGAAACAGAAATCAACATGGTTGAAAACTCCACATATGTATAAGTTTTATGGTTTGGCATCTAATGACAGAATTGTCCTCATAGATTCAATGAATAATCATTCTTTAAGGACAATGAGAAATGACAAATTGGAGGGGTTGTTATAAACAAAATGTAACTAGAAATCTTGCTTGTTGAACATTTCAACCAATTACAATTTTGCTAGTGCATGTCTTCACCAAGTACATTCATCACACAGCTGAATATTTGACATGTTGTTTGGATTTGTTGTCTAATGACAAAATTGGTACAGTGATGTCTCAATCTTTGAAAGTGGATTTCCAAAAAAAAAATCCTGTTATGTTTGTAATTTCCTATATCCCCAATGTATTATATCCCAACTGTTTTGTCCTGCTATCACAGCAAAAAAATCCAAAAGGGAAATTTAGCCATATTTGTAGATAAACACCTTTAAGAAAACAGTTCTTAAAACTCCAAACTTTGTTAAAGCCTCTTGGAATATTTTATGCCTAGTGAAAGGCATGCAAGTTCAAGGAAATTTGCTGGTAGCAACTTTGGATGAAATGGACTGATATACTGTTATCCCTCATAGTGAACATGTTATGCATTTAATGAAATATATGTCTAATGACAGCAATTTGAACAATGACATGATAGAAATAATATGTGACCATTTAGGCAATTTTAACCCACAGTTCTTTTTTCTGTTAATGGTAAATATTACCTACAAAACAAAAGTGTAGCAATGGGATTCCACGTTTACTAATTTAATATTATTTGTGTGGGGAAAACATGACTTTGACATGTTGTTTTATAGACGAAATGTTGTTTTACAGCCACATCATTAAAAGCCTTTGTATTTTTGGCTTTGAATACAGAAAGAGTTGATATCTTCTGTAGATTACTTAAAGAAAACATCAACCTTCTTACAATTTAGATTGAAATTTTACGTATCAAAAATGTTATTTATTGATATTAGAATAGCTGCAAATATGAACATGGGGATATTTTGTTCAATTGTTCATACAAAACCAACATTCATCAACATATCCCTGTAGGGTAACAACTGTCATCTATGTAAAACAGAATGTTATAGGAAAGTTTGACAGTGAAACTTTCCATTTTTTTTCCTATTAAGGAAGAGTTTGGAAAAAGAATGCAATGTTTTGGAAGGTTTACTGAAGGAAAGGGGCTGCACTTCCAAACATATGAAACCTTGATTTGCAACAGTAAGGAATAGTAGAAAAGTAAATATGGCCATATTTTATGCATGGGCTACAATATAAGGAGTATAGAAAAGTCAGCAATTAGAGCAATGAGTGGAATTCTGCAAATGACTAACAATTATTGTATTTGCATTGCAGGCATTAACCTTTTGTCAAAAGACAATGGAACATGATAAGGTGTGATACTGATCTAGTGAATATGGAGGGTGATTGCTCCCAGGCTGTAAATGGAAGATCTTTTAATTTAAAAAATATTTTAAGAATAACAGAACACATTATGTGTCTCAAAATTAAAGTGCAGCACATAAATGTGTTTTTGAAAGCATTATCATTCTGTCAGGGAAGGTCCATATGCTTGGTAATCCCATAGAAACTTGATAATGCACTAGCAAAACACATTTCAGTTTATCCCAACCATATGTTAACTTGTAATTATTATTTCTTTGTCTCACTACCTTAGTAGTTGGCTAGATTTACACATCTGAAGAAGTTTGTTTATCATTTAGTAGTCTGTTTTGCCTGTTCAATTTACAAGGTCCATATGCTGTTGTAACAGGTTATGAGAGATCTATTGACACACATAATTATTGCAATTGTCAATCAAAAGCAGCAGTCTATCTAGCTAGGCATGATTCCTGATGCATTTTACTTAGCATAAATGAACATGAACTTGCAGCAACAAATCTATGCACATATGTGTCCCAAAAAGAAGAAAACAAACAGGGAATGCTTTATATAGACATTCTGAACAATGTACATTTTTTTCAAAAAGTTTAAGTTCACAGTGTTAGACCATGTTGACTTAAATATAAGGGGAGGAAAGACCTAATCAACTTAAGAAAACTGGAATCAATTTGGCAACTTTTGGACTGCATAATGCTACTTCAGTCAGAAATATATTAAAACTAAAGGAACAACAACATTGATTTATTAATGATGTTGCCCTTTTGATTGACTTTTTATCATGTAATCTATTATAGTGGATTCACTTTAGAAGATCGAATTCCCAAAATCTCGAACCTCATATCATCGAGACCAAAAGATCGAGTTTTGGAAACTCGAACTTCTAAAATGAAACGAAAAGAAAAAGTCAAACATTGCTTTTGTAGGGGGGCTTCACCCCCCTGCACTCCCCCTACTTAAATATATCAACTCCAAGATCGCGCTACAGTGGGAAAAAGGGAAATCTCCCATATTGCGCTGTATGCGGAAGCGCAAAATGAGAGATTTCCCACTTCCTGTCAACACCACAAAATAGATAACATTACGTACAGACAGAGCGTACAAGAAGCCTTCCTCTGTGTGCACGTAACGTTTTAAGGTAAGTAAAGTGTTATTTTTTAAAACTTTACATATTCGATATACTGAAATGTCGATCATATGGTCTTGACCATATGACATTCGAGATTTCAGTATTTCGATAATGTAAAGTGCTCCCATTATAGTACATGCAAATAAAGTGATTCCACTATGAGTTGTCAAATGGCAACACTCCATGGATGAAACTCCCCAAGGACATCTGGCTGAAAATAGTCCAGTAAGAAAAGCTGTGTTTCTTGTGAGGGGGGGGACTGATGGGGACAAACACCAACACCAAAATGCATATGTATACCAACTTTGTGGTCTGACAAAAATGGAGATGAGATAAATCTCCCCAATGAAAGAAACTATTTCTGATGAAAAATTAGATATTCCACCAGCAGTAATTTATATAGGTAACAGTAATCTGGAAATTGAACTTTGACAAGATGTGCCCGCTGAGTTTTTTTTTTCCCTCAGGGAGACTGCTCTAGGGGAGGAACAGAGCAGTCATCTAAAGTATGTTTCTTTTGTTTGGTGTTATATTCTGGAAAAGTCATGGTTTAGTTTCTAAAAGATAAAAACACTCAATATGATTTTTCAAACTATTACTGTGCACTTTTATTTTGGCATTTTATTCCATTACCTTTTTTTTTACTAATCAGGAAAACACTGCTTTCACAGCTTTTAGCCCTATTAGACACTTTGCTCTGCCATGGTAGCTATTATACTGTGATCATTTCCTCACTGATGACATTGATTTTATGGAACATACTCATTTGTGGTGGCACAGCTTTGGTTCCTAATTTGCTTGAGCTGTAGTTCTAAAGATAAAAAAAATATGGCTACATGTACTGATACCAGTATTATGCTTGCAGAAATCCTGAGCTCTTGTCCTCTTCACTGGCCAGTGGTTCTGAAAGTTACACATCAGACCAAATAATTTCTACCAGAACTGGAAACTTGTTTGATTATTGTTTTATAGATATATCCACATTGGGGTTTGCTTACTTATTACTGTACCTTCAACAATGCACACTAAGATGGATACCTCAATCATCAGACAAGAGGATGAGATAAGGACAAACACAATGGATCAGACAGAGCACTCTCTAACCATGGGATCAAGCATATTGGACCTAGTACTCATCGACATGGGAGAGGGTTGCAGTCCCCCAACCTGTGTCACATCATCATTGATAAAGTTGGACCACAAAGCTGTCTCCCTCAAAATACAAATCAACGCAGAAAACCCAACTTAACCCATAATAGTTATAAACTATAATAAAGCAAACAATATCCTAATAAGTGACAGTTTGTCAAAATTCATGGCTCCCAAAACCCCAAGAACACAGCTACCTATGCAGAATTATTTACAGAAATCTTGTACAAACAAGTGGCTGCATTGAGATTGCTGTATTACTAGAATTAAGCCCAGGTCTAATAACAAAAACAAACCAAACTGGTTGAATCCTTTCCTTAATCTATATATCGAAAGAAAAAAGTCATGGCCAAAATTAGAAAGAGCAGCTCTCATAGAGACAAGAGCGATCTGATTCAACTAAACAAAAAACTAATAGCTGTAATAAAATCCAACAAGGCCAGTTATGAGGTCAGGATAACCTCCCAGGCTAAGGACAATCATAGGTCTTTTTCAGCTATGTCAGGGATCTTAAAAGTAATACTCAGTAATGTGCAGAACTGGCAGAAAATGGCACAGCCTTCACTGACCAGGATGACATAGCAAATCTACTGGCTGATAAATTTAGCTCTAATTGTATCCCTCACTCACCCTCAACTCCCCATTGAATTCCCTCCTAGCATATCCCCCCAAATATCAACAGTGAGCAGGTATTGGAGGTGCTCATTAAAGCTAAAAACATTGCTTCAATTGGCATTGGTAATATCCCCGGTTGCCTCCTAAATAGCATAAAACATGATCTAGAAGGACCACTTGAGGCACTCCTCAACTATAGCCTCAAAACAGGTTACATACTAGGAAAATGGAGGGCTTCAATGGCCATCTCTCTTCATAAGGGTGAACCATCAATTGACACAGGGAACTACAAACCCATCTGTCTGCCAAGTCTAATATGCAAAGCTATGGAAAAAAAATTGCCATGGAAGTGATCAAGAAGGCCATTGGCAACCTACAGACACTGGACCAATCACAGTTTGGCTTTGTTAAGGAAAGGTCTTGCCTACTTAAACTGGTAGACTTCTTCGAGAAGGTCAACATAGCTATGGATAAGGGAAAGCCATGCATATTGCCTACCTTGATCTGCCTAAGATGTTTGATACAATGTCCTACTTAGGTATTGTTGACAAACTCTCAGGACTAGGCATACATCTCTACATAACTTGCTGGATTGCCAAATCGCTCTGAGAGAGTACCCAAGAAGTCAGGATTTGTGAAACCACCTTCACCAAGAGACCAATCACCAGTGGAGTACCCCAGGGATATGTGCTGGCCCCCTCCTGTTTGACATCTACTTCTCAGAAGTCAAAGCTAATGCCAAAAGCTTGTGGTTCACCAAGTTTGCATATGGCTGTGAACTGGGAGCTATCATAGCTTCCTCCCACAATACCAATGTCCTGTAAGAGGGTCTAACACATATAAAAAAGTTGTGGGAAAGTCATGAATTAAAACTCAATGCAAAGAAATGTAGTTTAGTGTCTTTTTGGAAAGCATAAACCCAAACTAATCAGTTCACTGATAAAACACTCCTAAGAGTTGATTTGATAGTTAGGGATCTGGGAACATATGTAGACAGTAATCCAGAATTTGACTAACATGTAGCCAAGTTAGTAAGAAAATCATTCTATATCTCCCAACTCATTAGCAAGGGTATGGCATGCAGGTACAAGAAAGTAATAGTACCACTCTACTCAGCCCTTATCAGATGTAGCCTTGAGTACAATGCCCCATCTGATATGTACCTAGGCAGGCACTTACAACAGTTGGAATACCCTCATAAGTTTCAAAACAGGATAATTCAGGGTATGAATAACCTGTCCTACACATATTGCCTTACAGTCCTATCCCTGTACTCAAGTCTCCTACAGGTTATTGAGAGGCAATATATGCCTATCATATAAGGCATCCTCAGATCCTGCACTGATGAATCTCTTGATCACCTGCAAGACAAACAACACCAGAAACACTAGATTCAAAGACCTAAACATTGTCTGCAACATAAATAGAACCTGCTGGAGGGAGTGATAATCTCAAAGGATCCAATGCTATGAAATAGTCTCTCTATCTATGTAAATCAGATTTCATCTCTGACCTTGTTCAAAAGAAACCTTGATACTTGGAAGAAAAATCACAAAGTGACCCCAGTATGGTCCCCATGTCTCTGATGGACAGTAAGTAAATTAATCCCCTATAACCTACCCTCCAACATAAGCCTTAGCTATGCCTTTTCTAGCATACCCCAGCATATGGGTATCCATTGAACTCTGGGACAAAACTGGGTTGGGTTGCATGGCTAGGCTTGTTAAGACTCTCATAGTCATTAGCCTAGTATGAACCTATGAATCTTTGAGAAAGTAAGGGAAAGGTCAGGTTTTTAAACTATATCCCCTTCTGTCCATCTCTCTCTCTCAGTTTCTGTATTTTAACAATCAATTTTGTCCATGTAAAAATTAGTCCAGTTAAATTCCATTGGTGTTATTGTGTCACCTCTAAGTAACGTAGTTGTAACCCAAACATCACTATGAGACTCAAGAGTTCTATTCCTGATATACCATCTTCCCCAAGTATGAAAACAATTAACTAATGAAATATATAAATACATATGTAAATTACCTCATTTCTCTTTCGCCTCTACACCTTCCAGGTATCCCTCTCCAACAAACTCATACAAATGTAAAAAGTACACACAGTCATTAATAAAACAGTTCCAATAACACTTTACATATACTAGTACATACTAGACTTAGCAATGATCCAACACCACAATGTACTTTCCTTGATGAAGAATAATAACATACTCACAGCCATTTCAGCTACAAAGTTGTGTAATATACCCAGGGAACAAACATTTGACCTTCCAACCAATGTGTCTGCCTGAACCCATGAATAATCATAAGAAAACCATCAGACTCTCCAATCTATAAACAAGGAGCACATCTGTTACTGAAGTTTCTAAGGCTAGATGTTTTATAATTCCCCACATTCCTCCTTCCACGTTTTATTAAAAATTCATTATATTGTGAGTAAAGATCACTAGTTACACAAGGCAAAACACAAGATAACATAACACAGAAGGGAAAAGAAAAGCTTAGGTTATAATTTTATCAGGTACCCTGATTATACCAACCACATTTATATCCCTTGGCCTGCCTATTAATGTCTTAAAATAACATTGTCTTTGCAATCATTTTCTACCACTGGATTCACAAACAAACTGCATGAATACCTCAGTGACTCTTGGTTGTAGCTCAGTGGTGATTCTCTGAAAAACTCATGTTTTAAGTATCTTTTCCCTATTCACTCTTCCACTTAGGCCATATATATCCCCATTATTCTTCTTATCCCAGTATGATATTCATTGAACTCCCATATTTGCTGTAGTATTATAAAAATAATAGCAAAAATCATATTTAAATCATTCATTATATGAGCATTTGTGTTTTGTTATGTCCCTTCTTATGATTCTTATCTATCTCACTTAAACAGTGGTGACTCATGGTATTGGCTGACGGGATATCCTGTACACCCCCAATTAAAAAAAAAAGAAGAAGAAATGATACTAATGTTGTCTATTATTTTTAATTTAAAAATAATAGACAACTTTCTGACTTTTTGCTTTGTGTCCTGGTCCATAGAACTCCATGTATGGACATGTCCATGCATAACGTTCAAAGGAAAGATGAAAAAAAATAAATACATAAATAAAATCAATCTTAATCCACTTAGTAGGTACTGATGTCTGTTTCTATTAAGGATATCAGACATATTACTCAACTAGTATTTCACAATGCCATTATATAAAACAGTGAAGAGCCCTTCCTACTAGCTCAGACTGCCTTACCCGAGAAGGACAGAATGAGGCTGAAAGAGGAAATTAACCTCTCTGAGACACCCTGAGACTGAAAGTGAAAGGATAATTTAACTTTTCTTGTGCAGAGGCAGGAATGCAGGAGCAAGATTTTTTTCTAGTTTATATTATTTTAAAGATACTATACCATGATGAAGATAGAAAAGCAATTTATTAAAGTCCATAAATGTGTGGTGTGTGAATATGTGTTTTATATATATATATATATATATATATATATATATATATATATATATATATATATATATATATATATATATATATATATATGTATATATATACACACACACACACACACAAGTGTGCATGGTGTTTTGGGGGAGCATAGATCAGCTCTACCTGATTTCACAGAATGTCTCTGATTTATTGTTATCCCCATAACAACTCCTTAACTCAACACCAATGTACTAGCTTCTTGCTCAAAATGCTTGCAATGGCAATCTTGTTCTGTACATTTCTTTGTAATTAATTGTTGCTGTAATCTATTATTTTTATATTCTACTACATACTGTTAAAATTGTTGATCCCTTTAGAGGGACACACCATACTTGTAATATCTGCTTGTTATTTATGTGTTGCTTGGGATGTATGTTTTTTATCTGCACAATTGAAGCTTTTCTCCCTTGTTAAAATTGTTCATTCCTCTTGAATGCCTAACCTCTTACTTTGTAAAACCCTTAGCATGTATGTATGTTTCTTTCTGTATGTTTGGAGCTTTTCTCCCTGGGCCTCTGCTGAAAATGGACATGCATCCAGTCGGACTATCCCAGTCAACAAATGTTAAATAAAATAAATAAATAAAAATAAATATTGCCTCATATTCTGAACTGTTCCTCATGATATGTTTGACTATTTTGGCAAATCACAGAGGATTACAGTCACTAAGTAATGATGGCTGACATTTGAATTTCAGACTTAACATCCTTCAAACAAATAAAAAAAACATGCTAATGCAAGCCCTCAGTTTAATCCATTGCCTACTGTTTGACTTTCTCCTTAATTAATGAGCTATGAAGTTGAAAGCTATGTGATGAGGTCTACGGTAGGCTTCACCCTTTATTCCAACAGTAGTGTGTTGAGAAGAAAATTTGTATGAAGAATGAATTTATTAATTCATTTAACTCAATCAAATGTGATATGTGCAGTCACAATTATTCAAGTGGATATAACTGACAGATGTGTGTGTGTGTGTGTGTGTGTGTGTGTCAGGCATAGTTGCTCTCAACTGTCTCTAATTTCACAGGAAGTGTCAGATTTTTGCCTCTTATTTTGGTCTGTTCCTCATTAAGTCAGAGGCTTTTCTGGCAAACCAGTGAGATTGCAGTCATTAAATAATGATAAAAAACTTGTTTAGTTTCAGATTTTATAGCCTTCACAAAGTATATGAATGAAAATACTGTCAATCTGGGGGTGGAGCCTAGATGACCAGTTGAGCTCAGCACTTTTTCTGAGCTCTATAAAATTAATATAATAGACAGGAATTAGACTAATACATATACTTACGTTTTATAAAATCTAGTTACTAATAATCTAAACATTAACATTGCAAACTTTAAAGTTTTTATTCCAAACAATGCCTGTCAAATGATTTGAGACTAAACTTGAAAGAAAATGAACATTTTCAAGTCTTCACAATCTGATGCTGCACTGAGGAAAGAACTGCAGCTGGTGTCTTCCACTCTACATCTATCACTGAAGATAGATGATTTCCAATAAAAGCTGAAGAAATGAAGTGAGAATAGTTCAAAACAAACTGAAGTTTTTAGAGACCTTTTTCAACAATATCAAAATAAAATAATGGACATGTTGATAGCCGTAACTGAGATAGATAGAATATTAAAGGAGGATGAACGGCACACAGACTTTCTTCTCAAACAAAATACATGGCTAATGAATAAAATTGATGACCTTAAAAAAGTGGTAGAGAAGGTGCAATATCCGAATTTTCAGAGTACCAGAGAAGGCCGAAGGTGAGAACATGATTTTATTTTTGAATAACTGGATTCCCAAAATTTTAGACTTACAAGCAGGGCTCTCATTTGGTATAGAAAGAGCTCACAGGGCAACTGGCAAGCCAGTGCCCACATCCTCCACAGCAACACTGAGATCTATTGTAAAAGTTGTTTCTTACCTTGATAAGGAACTAGTGTAGGAAAGCCCCATTAGAATTTAACCAGCACCCCATCAGATTTGACAATGACTACTCTGTGAGAATTCTGGAAATGAGGAAGAAATGCTGGCCACTGGTTACACATCTGAAACAAAACAACATCAGAGCCCAAATACTGTATCCGGCAAAAATAAAAATGAATCGTTCTTCTGGTACAAGAACATTTAACAACCTGGATGAAGCTATCTTTTTTATAACAAACAGTAATCTAACAACCATCCCAGAGAATATGGACTTTTCCCGGTTTTCTTTAAACAGAACATCTGAGAAAAACACATGGAATGAGATCAAAAAGAAGAAACAAACAACTGAGACTTCAGCTGCCACAGCAAATTCATCTCTAAAAGAATCACATGGTAAATAAATAATCAAAACTTATTTTTCTGTTTATTAGTGATTAATGTTACGTAATCCATGCTTACCACATCATTATGGTAATTAATGCTTTTTAAGTATCATTTAGCACACATAGCAACTAGTTAACTTACAGCAATATTATTAAGGAAAAAATGAGGTGATTTCTAGATAAGGCACTGTTAGTAAATCTAATGTGTGCAGCTGCTTCTTTATGTGAGTTGAGGCAGGGCTCCATGTTGCATACATGTATAAATCTTTATTAAAATTATAATGCAGCTTGTTTAACCAACTACATAATATAAAGTGTCACTATAACTTAATTACATTAAATAAATTTTTTGTTTATTTAACTTTAAATGCTCACTTTAATGTTTTATTAGTGCTTGAGTATCTGTTAGACTGTGTAAAACCAGGAAACAGTAGCAAGTAAAAGCAGCACCATTTTTTTGCTTTAGTTTTCCTTTTTATTACTTCACTAAGTCGTTTTTTACACAAAAAATATTTTTAAATTTAAGGTGAAGCTTTTTCTTACCTTGAGAAGACCCTTGAGCTATTAGATCATGGGATGGTGGTGATGATTTAAGATTCCCTGACTTGGAAACCTATATCAAAGCATCATTCCTTAAAAGTACATTAAATTGGATTGATCCAAATTAAAACTCAAATTGGAAAGATCTCCACATAGCTATAATACAGAATGAAAAGTCACTGTCATGAAAAAAATCCTACCAAACATCCCTCCAATAAGTTCTGGTTTCTTCTTAGTCACAAAACCCATGAAAATAAACTATCTAAATAACATTACTAACAACTTTAGAAAAATAATATACTCAAATGCAGATTTCAGATCCTGGTTTGACCTAATAATCTCCTTTAAATCACAAAAAATATACCAGACAAGCTTTACATTAATATCTTTAATGAATGGGAAGCTAAAAATTTTATTTGTTGGAAAAAACGTATTAAAGATTTGAAAACTTTACAACTTCAGCAAATTATAAATGAATATAGTGTATCACCTCAAGATTGGTTAGTACTATAAAGATTAATTGCTTAGTCTCAAGACTTATGCAGAATCATTCAGAACTCTTCATATTTAGATTAGCCTCCCTTAATCATACTTATATCTGAAATATTATTTAATGATCAACAGTTTGACAATTAAATATCCAAATTATACACCATTTTATTAAGTTACAGGTCCATTTTAACAACTAAGGAATGGAACACAATGACTAAACTTCATAATCTCTCCAGACCAGAAAACTTAAAATTTTATCTTCAGTAAAACGTACTTCTCGGGGTCAATATTGGAGTGTAGTTACTTGGAAGTTTTTACACAGAGCATTTTTAACTCCAGACAAAATTGCTAAATTCAAAAAATCTAATATCATCATTTACTGGAGATGTCTAACAACATATAATGCAGATTGGTTCCATATTTTCTATGATTGCTCTAAATTAAGGAATTTTTGGACAAATTATTTTCTTTCATCTTTATTTTCAGATTTTACATTAACTAAAACTATGATTTTTTTCTTAAAGTTGATGAAATCTTTTCTTTAAATAAATCAAATTCATACTTATTATGGACAATATTAGCAGTAGCCAGGAAATGTATTACAAGGAAATGGACCTCTATCTTTCTGGTGAATTTCTCTCCTTACTAGAAGAAACTATAAACAAGGAAGTCTGAACTAAAGAACTTAGAATATATCTGTGGAGTTTCACTAACAATCGATGGAAAAGATTTAAAACCTAATTGATACTTTTTGAATTGACTTTTAACCCTGTTTAATCATTATTTGTTTGTGTCACTGAAAGATTTTTCTTAAAATATTAGTAATATTAAAACATGTTTCAGGCCTCTGTAAATAATGTAAATAGTTGATTTAGTCTCATTGTTGTTAAAAGTTGTCTGTTCGTTATGATCAATGTATTAGGCAGTGTTTATTCCCTTATACGGATGTAATGTCTGATATTGTAACATCTTTAATAGTATATTAACACAGTATTTTCCAATGATTATGGTCCTTTGTCCACCATTATGTTTAGCTTTATTCTTAACGCTAGAGATAAGAGGCTGAGAGGTTTACAGGGAGGTTGCATAGGGTTTCACTCTGTCTTCATAAATCAGCGAACTGAGAAGAAAATTTCCTGTGTGGCAGTTATTTAAGTGTGAGTTCATTTATCTGATCACAATCAAATATCTGAGGTATGCAGTCCCAGTCATAAAAAGTGGTTGTAATTGATGGTCTCATTTGTGTGTGTGTGTGTGTGTGTGTGTGTGTGTGTGTGGAGGGGGGTGTTGGCGGGTTGAATAGAATACTCTAGCCAGTCATTATAATCTAATATTTGTCAGGGGTGTATGTGGCCAATAATGGTGGCTTTAATTGCTAGGTAATGGGGCTGTTTGTTAAAGAAAGTGACTGACCCATTATCATTTGTTCCACTAAAACAGTCATTATTCTGGCTTTGCAGAAGCAGTGTTCATCTGTGTCAAAACAGCTAAAATACTGTACTGTGGGTTGTTGTTGTTGTTGTTGTGTCTTTCGGCTTTTCCCGGTTAGGGGTCACCACAGTGGAACTCCGGTCCACTAATGACTGGCAGTAGATTTTTACGTGCTGGCTTGCCAGGCCTAAAGCAGAACCTTCAACGAAGGAATGCCCATTCACGCATGTCGCCACACAGAAGACGCTCTAACTGAGAATCGAATGGGCAATATCTAACTGTGAGGTGACAATGCTACCGCAGCACCACCACAGCAGTCTATACTGTGGGTAATTATGAAAAAAAAACAAGTATCTAAGGTGTGTACAGTTAATAAAATGTCTGTAACTGATTAGTAGGTTGACTGCTGTGATAATGACTGTGTGTACAGTGCAGGAAAGGATGTAATGTATCTAAAAGTAGTAAGCTGAACATATATACACACACACAAACACAGCAGACACACACACACACACACACACACACACACACACACACACACACACACACACACACACACACACACACACACACACACACCACACACACACACACACACACACATATATATATATATATATATATATATATATATATATATATATATATTTATATATGTATATATATATATATATATATATATATATATATATATATATATATATCTTTTTTTTTAGTTTACATCAGTCAAATGTCAGCACAGTACTCAAAAAGAAGCTTTCTGTGGCACTCTGGGTAGGATGCATATTACTCATCATTGGCACAGTCCCTCAATTTGTAGTGTTCCCATGTAATTATTCTTGGTAAACAGAAAGTGTTTTTTGCTTTGGTTTCTTATGTGTTTAGTCAGTATGTACTCCCTGTCTCTATGTTGGTTTTATCCATGTGGTTTGATTTCTTCTCCCTTACCCTCAGCTGTACAATATGTACCTCTGGCCATTTTTTTTATTATTATTCCAATCTAACACTAAAAAAGTACACATAAGTTAGCTATCATATTTGGAGGAATAGAAAGCCAGATATTTTTCCTAGATTGGATTTGTATGCCCATTGAATCATTTGTCTTCTCTGTCTATTGGGAACTAATATTTTGTCAAATTTTAATGTTAAGCTTTATTAACAATATATTTTCCTTGAAAGAAAAAAAAACAGATAAGAATAAATTACTTTCCTTATACATGATTTTTGATATGAACACCATTAGTTCCAAAAAGCTGAAAAAAGCTGTTAAATGCAGCTCAAAGATCTAGAACCCTATTAGCTTCAGGAGGCTGGTAGGCCTCAGAATCATGACTTAATTATGTTGCTTCCTCCCATCTTTGCCCTGTTAAGGTATATTAAAAGGATGGGGGAACACTCTAAAAATTAAGATAAACTATGAAACAAAAACAAGAAACCAATCTGTTTAGATAGTGTGGAGTCAGGGAGTTGAGAACATAGAGGAGGGCCACTGGGAAGGACCAGGAGTGAATTACTGTGCAACAGGGTTAGGAGCATGGAGTCATTTTTATAGGACTCCATTTGAACTAAAGATTGTATAATTTATTGCTGTCAGGCATTTGAGCTTTATATAGTCAATAAAATGGTTATAATGACTAGGAAGGTTGGGAACATACTGAGTAGGCCTGTGGCTGTAAGTGAATGACCTTGTCTGTTGTCTGATCACTGATAATAATCATTGTCTTGCCATAAAAGAGCAACACCTCATTCCAATTAGCGTCACCAATTTAGTTGCTTCTGGCAGCCCCCCCCCCCCCCACAAACACACACACATACACACATACACTTCAAAGTTGCCAGCAGATATTGCATATATACATCTTTGGACAAACATTTCATCTACCATAAGGACTACTGCTCTCTTAAATACAGTTATTGTAGCCTTGATTTCCTACTTGTGCAAAAGATTAGTAACCGATACAGCCTCCTGTTTCAAAGAAGGATGCACATGAAACAGTGACAGAAACATGTCTTTTATCAAATAACAATTTAAACAGATCTGTTTAACATTATCCTGAAATCTGTATCACTACAATGGCAGACCCATATGCTCCTATTACCTCCACATTTTTTCTTCTAACTAATCTTTATTTAGAAATTACTTATGAAGAACAGTCAAGTAACATCTATAAAACAATTCCTTCTATTCCTAGGAATCAAAGGCACAATTATCTGACATAGTTTAGTAGTTTAGTCAGGATACATTAGCTATTCTTAGTTTTATCAGTTTGCTATATTTTTAAGATAGTTTATTTTTTGTTAATTATATAGTTAAGTACATTTTGCAGGTAATGCTATTTATCATTATCTGGTTGCAATCAGTGTATTTTTATTCTGTTGTTTTAACAGTTTGTTACACTACAAAAAATATATATATATATATTTTTTAGGGAGTTACTTTGTATGGGCAGAGTTACTTTCTCATGGATTTTCTGTATGTTTTGTTTGTGCTCTGTGTGAGGATTTTTTTTTTCATTAAAAATATAAGGAGATTCATTGTGTGGTGCACTTTATGCATTTATTGGTCTGCTTGCTTAAATTTTCTCTTTACATGTAACTGCAGATTTGAGGTTGAGTTAATTTAAATGAGATAGGAGGCATTATTCATAGTCACTGCACAAATGCATTAGAGGTAACCATGAGGTTTGCAAATGAGAATACCTAAGGCAAAGTTCAGAGAGATCATTTATTCTAATGTGTAATGCCTGTGAACAAATTAAGTATAATGAGTTGTAAATGAGAAATTGTGTAAACCTGTGTATGCTAATGAATTGATCTTGTGATTCATAGTGCAATATCCATCCCATATGCACATCCATTGTTAAAAGCAGTGCTTTGTTGCTGATATCTTCTTTGGAATCCATAGCCTTGCCCCAAGTAATGTCTTCTGTAGTTTGACCATGTAAGCACAAGCAGTTAATACCACCAATGTCCCCACAGATCACTTCAGTAGTTTGACATTGTATACATGAAAAATAAAATGCCACAAAATAAACTATTTTCTCAAGTGATCGCTTTAGTGGTCTTACCATCCATGCACAAGTTCATAACATCAATATCCTTAGCGATCACTTTGGTAGTTAGACAATGTATGCACAAGCACTAGAATGACACAAATTAAATTAATTTCCCCAGCAATCACTTCAGTAGTTTACCCATGTATGCACAATCACTTAATGGCACCAATGTCCCCAGTGATCCCTTCAGTAGTTTGGCCATATATCCATAAGTACAAGTATGATACAAAATAAATTATTTTCCCAAGTAATCACTTCAGTAGTTTGACCATGTATGCTCACGCATTTAATAACACGTGTCCCGAGCAATCCCGTCAGTAGTTTGTCCATGTATACACAAGCACTACAGTGACACCAAAATGAAGTTATTACCCCAAGCAACCCCTTCAGCAGTTTGTCACTGTATGCACAAGAACTTCAGTGACACTAAACTGAATAATTTCCCCTACCGATCCCTACAGTAGTTTTACCATGTTTGCACAAGCACTACAATACAATAAAACAAACTTTTCTTGAAGGGGAAATCAATAATAATACCTAGTTTAAAAGCATGACAGTAAATATTAATTTTTCCCTTCTAGTCAGCTAATTCATTTCTCACCTAACTTAAGGTCCTTTTCTGTGTTTTGTATACAAATGAGGCCCTTTTCATTTATCTCTATGAACTGTAGTTATATACAAGTGTGTAATACCCATTATGCTCATAATATCTCTCTCCCTAATACTTATGCCTTAAGAATGTTATGCTTTGGTTGTAAGAAGGCATGTTTACCAAAACACTTCTGTATTTCTGTAGTCAGCCTGAAAGACCTTATTTGGATAAGGATTTGATTTTTAAGTATTTGTGGATTATACTAAAAACTTACACAGGGCAGGATTATTAATACTGCCCATTATGTTTAAGATTATGTGTGTGTTTGTGTCTGAGTGTGTGTATGTATTTGCATATGTTTATGTTTGTGTGAGTGTGTGTGTGTGTCTGCTTTTTGTATGTACAGTATTTGAGTTTTTAGTGCAGTTTCTAGGCAGTAGTAAAATATGGCAGGATAAGTAGACTTTTAGTAGAGTTGAAGACATGAACATATATAGGAGTGTTGATAATCTTTTGATAGTGAGCCAAGATTACAGATAAATAAAAAAATAAATACGTGCATAGTGCTGTGATCCAAATAAAAGTTTTGTCACAACAGTCTCTGTATCTGTAGTTTATCATCAAGATGGATTTCAAGATAGGCAAACAAAAAACAAATAAATAAATATTAATAGTTTCTGGTGTGCTTTGTCTTAGATCTGTTCAATGCACTTGACATTATTGGTCATGAATGCCTCAAAAGTAGGCTGCAGATATCAGTCTTCAGTGCAGTATCTCTGACCACTTTGTCAGTCACCTGAAGTCATACCTCTCAACCTGGAAACATCAAATATCTGGACAAAGGCCCATGAAAAATAGGTACAAATCTGTATGCTGATTAACATAACATTTGCGTACACAATTATGTAACCCCACCCACTCGAGTGGAATTGTGGGGTACCATCTTCTAATGCAAACTGAGGAACAGTCAACCAAATTATAGCCCCAGAGTTCCCCTGCAGCCATTCCAATGACCCATTACTTATATATTTTGCCCCATTTACCATAAACACTAATGTGCATACTGCTTTAATTGTACAATGATTATTTGTATTTCATTTAAAACTTTTGTTTTACATTTTATAGCATAAAGACTAATAGACATCTGCTAAAGAAAGCAATACAGTCTCACTATGAAAATTGATTTAGCATTACAACTTCTCTGCCCTTGAAACTCACATTCATTGAAACAGCTTTGGAACCCATATTCAAAGAAAATGCATCTGGTCAGTGGTTGATAAAGAGTACCTTTGGGCTGTTTTCATATCATAGGCCCATTGCACACAAAACATACATGTGTTTTTGATACATCTTCCTGACTGCATTAAATTATATTCCTTGTATAATACACAGCACATCTGTTAGAGCATGTTTTAAATGTATTGCTTTGAACATTCTTCCAATAAGCAATGAAACAAAATGCATGAACCAATAATGACAAAACTGCCTAGTTCAGAACAATTCCATCATAAAAGTCTACACAGACTTCTACAATCCACAAGTATCAGTAAATATACACAATCTCTGCAAAAGTAAAAGCCATCTAAATAATTCCACATTGAAGAGATATTTAACTAATGAAGAGGTTGTCGCTAGCAAACAACTTTATATTTCATTGTTTCATCTACCAGTAAAGTGCCTGCTGTCCTGAAGAATAAATTGCCAATGTTACATTAAAAATGATAATCTAGTAATATTTCAATAGGGAATGGATGGCAAACTGATAACAGGTTCATAGTTACTAGGTATCTCTGCCAAAGGAGGACATTCTCAGGACTGCAGCATCCACCCCATTTAAAAGTACAACACAGTACAGTATCAGCAATCCATCTGCATACTGTGAGAGTTGAACCCGCAGCCTTCTGCAGCAAAATAAAATATACTACCTGCTGTGTTACTAACAATGCAAGTAGACTTTGCATAAGCAGCACTAAACTTCTCTTTCCCTGAAGAACTGTGCAGCACAAGAAATCAGGAAAAGGCCAAAATATATTGGGGAGGGGGGCATAGGCCCAAAACCGGGGACACATTTTAAACATTGCTTGTATAAGCATAGAAAGTCTCTAGAATAAAATATTGTGTGACCATGCATTTCCTGAAAGATAGGAAGACTGAAACTTAAATGGTTATCATTGTTTAGTGAATTCAGTTCTCACTGATTTACCAGAAAACCACACATTTTATTTTTATTTAACATTTGTTTACGAGGAAAGTCCAACTTGGAACAAAGCCAATTTTCAACAGAGCCTCCAGACACAGGTTTTTGTAAAATGATGGTAGGAAGCCAGAGAGGAAACTGACACAAACACAGAGAGGACATGCAGACTCCACACAGAAGGCACTTTAGTTGTGAATCAAACCAGATTACCTCTTGGTGTAAGGTGCAAACACACACACACACACACACACACACACACACACACACACACACACACACACACACACACACACACACACACACACACACACACACACACATTCTATTATATGCAGCTTGAAAGAATCATCAATAAATACAGTGCAAATCACTTCAGTTTGTGTGACCAGTATGCAGCATGTAAGAACCCAAAAACTTCAACTGTATGCAGCTTGACCATCAATAAAAGTGCAAACCACTTCAGTCTGTGTGACTAGTATGCATGCAGCAAGAAAGAAATAACTGCAGTAAATGCAGTGCATGTAACCAGTAATTAAAATGCTCACGGCACAAAAAATTACACACTTAAGTCAAATGCTCAGACAACTAGTGTGACCATCAATAAATGCAAAACAAATCAAATGCTCATCTAGTATAAATGAAATGCTCAACTAGTGTGACCATCAGCTCCTAAGCTAAAGTGCTTTTTTTTTTTTTTTTTTTACTTTACTTGTCCTCCTTACCTGAGCAGGTAGGGACATGCACGCATGGCTCGCACACTACTTTTACTGTTGCTGGCTGAAACAAAGTTCAGTGAATCCCTCGAGCACTCAGCCAATTCTGACAGGCTGGCAGGGACATAAATGTGCCATTCCTTGCTGAACATTTCTCTTTATAGCATTTTACTATTTGGTGTCCTTACCATGTTTCCATTAGGTGTTGCTCACAATGCAGGCTGAGCCTGTGACTGATCATTTTGATCAGCGCTCTATCTTAGTAAACAATTTCTACAAAAAGAATGACAATTGGTTCAATATGTAAACAGGACCAGAAACTATATTATAAAAAGTTATCGACAAAGAGTAAAACATAAAATAAATCCGCTAAGTAGGCTAACCAGAAAAGGAAGTCTCCCCCAATCAATGTTGTTCAAAGAAGACTGCCAAGCATACATTTTTTATACAAAGCACATGTGCATGTCACCAGTCATTTGACATTTTTATCCTTTTTCAAATGTAGGGAAAAAGGTTAGGTGAGGAACAAACCAAAACCATGCAAGGTAGACAGAGTGCACAGATTATACCAAATCAGTCCAAATTGCAAAAAGTAATCCAGCACAAGGAGAAGTAAAAGGCTTTATTGTGGCAACTCCATGTAGAATAACAAGCAAACCGGTTTCGGCTAAAAATTCAAGCCTTCTTCAGTGCAATAAAATATTCCATTAGAGCACATCCTAGTGTCTGCTTTTATATCAATGTATTTAAAGAGATACACCTGAAAAAATAGACTATTGTTGAACAGAACCACCAGGTCTAACTTAATTCATTAAGGCCAGGTCTAAATAAAGCTCCTAGCCTGATAATCCAAAAGGATTCCTTTTTATTTAATATATCATGCCAGCCTGCTTTGGTGGTTCTGTGCATTTGAATTTTGTCTATTATGGTGAAATGAAATCTGGCAATAGTGTGTGTGATGGTATGCTTGTAAAGGGCGTTGGTAATTCTTTTATTCCAAATCTCACTTAAATTTTCGCTTATGCGGTGTCTAAAGGATCTTGACGTCTGTCCAACATAAAAAGATGAAAAGGTGCAGGTAGCTAGATAGATTATCCAGTCGCTACTGCAATTACAAAAAACTCTAATCTGATACACTTTGTAAGTATTGCGGCTAGTAAATTCCTTTGTTTTGAAGATGTGTGTACATGCGCTACAGTGACCACATGGGACACAACCAACTAGTGTATCAAAGGACTTAGCCACATTAGAACAACTCATTAAAAAGAAAACACAGAAATGTCAAAGAGATATAGCTGATTATGAAAAAGGGAAACCTTTTGTCATCCAAAAAAGTGTCCAGTTTTCTGATCCCAGTTATAAACTTACCAGTAGAAGGAAGAGACCAAGATCCATACTTAGAAAAACAGTGCAATCACCAAGTGGTACTTCAGAGGATGAGTACTCCTCTGCCACTGATTTTGATTGCCCTTCTAACCAAGATTCTCCTGTTGCCAAACATAAACAGCCTCAAGACCCTTTAGGCACAAAAAATGTAGCGGGGGGGAGAAAACATAGAAAGAAACACACAGAGCATACAACAATTGCTACAGAAAATTGTAACTCAATAGATAATGTTCATAATATCTCCTCATACGAATTGTCAGATATACACAATAAAGTACTAAACAAGGGTCTCAAAGTTGTACCTACTTCTGTTGTACCTGAGCATGTTTTAGTTAATGAATTGAATAGTTTTTGTAGATTACTTAATCTCAAAATACTTTTTCAGATACTGACAACACTCAAAGATCTACTGGGTTCCAGTTTGGAAGATCCGATTTCCAACCCCCCCATGGACAAACATATGGCTATATTTAAAGAATGTGTTCTGAAGGATTTACACTTTTCTCAACAATATCAACTAACCAGACATAATCTGACTAAGCCAGAACATCAGGCACTAAACAAACTCAGTTCTAATCATAATATAGTCATTTTACCAGCTAACAAGGGAGGTGGCATTGTAGTGATGGACTGGGAGATGTATCAGGCTGAGGCAGATAAACAACTATCTGATGCTCGTTTCTATATAAACATGATTGTTGATCCCACACCAAATTTAAAAAAAAAACATATTGATTCCTTTTTAGATTTGGCTATGGAGGAAGGTATCATTAATCAACAAACATGTAAACAGCTTAAGGTCCAGACCCAGTCCCTCAGTACTTACATTTACTCCCAAAGATACATAAAAATCCTACATGTCCACAAGGCAGACCAATTGTGTCTGGCAAAGGTTCCCTAACCGAACCTCTATCGGCCTTCCTGACTCAACACTTACAACCGTTATTATGCATGGTTAGGTCTAGATTAAAAGACACTACAGAATCTTTGAATATCATTCAGGATACACAATTGGAATCAAACTGGTATCTCTGCACACTCAATGTCACCTCCCTTTATACTAGTATACCACATGGGGTGGGATTACAGGCCATTCAATACTGGCTAGAGAAATCCAAAATGTATACCCCTGGTTTTAACAACTTTCTGCTTACCATAACAGAACATGTGCTAAGTAAAAATATTTTCTATTTCTATGGTAAGTCTTATTGGCAGGTCAGAGGTATGGCTATGGGAGCATCTTTTGCTCCCATTTATGCTGACCTATTTATGGAGTTTCTTGAAGAGCAGCTAATTTATGACACCAACAACAATTCTTTTGTAGAAGAGTTAGACATTTGGAGACGTTATCTGGATGATTGTTGGATGGTGTGGTGGGGAGATGTAATTTATGTACATGAATTTGTTAGATATTTAAACAATAACAGATGGGATATCCAGTTTACACTAAACATTGAATATCAACAAATCATTTTTTTGGATGAAGTTGTTACTCGACAAGAAGATCATACATTGGAAACTCGGGTACATAGAAAATTTCCAAAATACAATGCCTTACTTCATGCTTCCAGTCATCATCCCCACCACATCATCAACAACATCCCCAAGTCCCAATATTTATGTATCAAACGCATATGCTCTTCTGAACAAACCCACCAAGAATGTCAACAAGATTTAACAAACAGGCTGATAACCAGAGGCTATAGTAAAAATCACATTTCCTGAGTTGTAACCCAGGTAAAACAAACTGAGAGATCACAACTATTGGAATACCAAAACATTACTAGTCAACAGAAAAAACAAGAAACACAACCAGTTAGACTAGTGACAACATTTGGTAGTAACACCCCAAAATTCTGAGACATTATTAACAATCGTTGGGACATTCTACTTGCACATGAACGCTTGAATGGAGTTCTTTAAGACAGGTGTTTATTTTCTTACCAGAGAGGTAGAACCATTAATTTATATTTCACTCATTACAAGCGTCACAATCCACTTATATCTATGCAGAAAACACTCTTTGGTGATACACTAGTTGGGTGTGTCCCATGTGGTCACTGTAGCGCATGTACACACATCTTCAAAACAAAGGAATTTAATAGCTGAAATACTTCCAAAGTGTATCAGATTAGAGTTTTTGGTAATTGCAGAAGGGACTGGTTAATCTATCTAGCTACCTGCACCTGTTCATCTTTTTATGTTGGACAGACAACAAGACCCTTTAGACACCGCATAAGCAAACATTTAAGTGAGATTAGGAATAAAAGAATTACCAACGCCCTTTACAAGCATACCATCACACACACTACTGCCAGATTTCATTTCACCATAATAGACAAAATTCAAATGCACAGAACCACCAAAGCAGGCTGGCATGATATATTAAATAAAAAGGAATCCTCTTGGATTATCAGGCTAGGGGCTTTATTTAGACCTAGCCTTAATGAATTAAGTTAGACCTGGTGGTTCTGTTCAACAATAGTCTATTTTTTCAGGTGTATCTCTTTAAATACATTGATATAAAAGCAGACACTAGGATGTGCTCTAATGGAATATTTTGTTGCACTGAAGAAGGCTTGAATTTTTAGCCGAAACCGGTTTGCTTGCTATTCTACATGGAGTTGCCACAATAAAGCCTTTTAATTTTACTTCTCCTTGTGCTGGATTACTTTTTACAATTTGGACTGATTTGGTATAATCCGTGCACTCTGTCTACCTTGCGTGGTTTTGGTTTGTTTCTCATCTAACCCTTATCCCTACCCCACGAATGGGAAAAACTAATGATTAAGGAGTTACTTGGGGGGGGGGGTGACAAGTCAATGGAGAAAAACAATTATATATTCACAACTATTATAACATTTATTCCAAAGGGACTCCCTATTGTACAAACATTAAA
>NC_056732.1:747505028-747532528 GCF_019279795.1 Protopterus annectens | reverse complement strand
CACATGAATCACGGATGCCAGACACATTTATAACATGTAACGAATAATAAATAAATGCCAAAAGGAAAATATAATGCAAATTAAATATGAAGTAACGCTAAGCATTGCACAGCTCAGCTTAGTTGGTGAAAGCAATGTGTAGGCTGGCTATCTCAGTCTGCCCAGTGGTATACCCCTTTAAGCAATGCCAACATTAGGTAAGCAGGTGTGCCCATAGCTTAGCCTTTTCAAAACTGTCCAATCATTGAAAAGTGTGAGAAATCGGGTATATTTAAACCCCACAGGCTCAAATACTTCCCATAACTGGTTGCAGCTCCCTACTGTAGGCAGAATGGCTGGAGTTGGAGAAGGCACTCGATTTCGAGCACAGAGCTGGGGCATCCAAGAGACTAGATTCATGATATGGCTCCTTGTAAAACACCGTGAACAGAGACTACTGTAGGGCCAGTACCACGTCTCTCAGTATAAAGTGGAGGCCTGGGACAGTCTCACCCGTAATCTCACCAGTATCACTGGTATCCTCCTGACTGGTGAGGAAGTCAGGCATCACCATGCTGACCTGAAGCAGTGGAGGGGAGATCTCTTGGAGCAGTGGATCCAAGAATCAAGGCAGATGGCTGATGCCCTAGCACTGAGTAAGTACTCATTCTACTATGTAGATAATGATTGCCTAGCTTGTGCATACTATGGATAAAATGGCTAAATATCACTGTATTTCCCTGACAGCTGCAGACGAGCGGGCTGTGAACCAGCAAGCCCATGCTGCTAGGTTGCAAAGGCTGTGTCGCGAGGCAGGTTAGTAATAATCTTACATGTACAGTCATAACAAATAAATAGAACAGCTCTAGAAAGTGTCGTATGAGTATAAAATGTATTGTGTATGGGATATTCCAATATGGCAGGAAGACTGTCATATAGGTTATGTGTAAACAAAGGTGTAATATCTTGTGAATAAAAGTATAACCCCTGGAGTGCTTGTGTACATTCTGCTTTCATATGTTGTTGTAATGTTGCATTCTGTAAATAGTACGGTTGTATTAAGCAGTGTTACCCACACTGTTGAATGCAGATAAAATGTGTAGGAAGTTCAGTATAACAATGTCAGAAGTCCCAAGAGGTCAGTCATATTGTATAACTGAGGGAGACTTAGACACAAAACAATGGAATGCTTCACAGCAATTCCCTGATAACACAGTGTACTGTGATGTCAGCTAATATTTTTACCACACACAGCAAGGGTTTGAATCCCTGGACTGGTAGTAAGCTGTATGCATAATCATACCCCACAACTGTACAGAGTTTGTGAGAATGTTCAAATAGAAAGTTGTATGCATAATTAGACCCAACAACTGTACAGACTTTGCTAGAATGTTCAGATTGTACGCTGTAAGCATAATCATAACCATCAACTGTACAGACTGTGTCAGAATGTTCAGGTAGTCAGCTGTATACATAGTTATACCTCTCAACTGTTCTGATCTGTCCAGCATGTCCAGATAAATGGCCCAAATCTGATGCCCGTTAACCTGTTCCCCTGACAAATCAGTGTGATGATCCAAGAAATGTAGGCAGCTTTTACTGACATATAACTGATAGTCAGACTTGTACATAGTCAGAGAATGTATATGAAAACAAACTTGTCATTGTAACATCTCACACAAATTGTATGACAGCAATTCTCAAAATATATCACATTAACACCTGCATCCTGTCAAGCCTTGACCAGAGTGTGTGCAATAACAGATTGTTAGGTATGTGTATAACATCAACAGGGCATTTGGGAGTATGTGTAGAAATTGTCAGGTAGTGTTAACAATGATTTTCTCCACAGCTATACCAGGTAAGAGGTGTAGACTGTAGGTACAACACAGTTCATTATATACTTGTCTAAAAGCATGGAATCTGGGAGTATGTGTAAAAATTGTCAGGTAGTTTTAACAATAATTTTCTCAACAGCTGTACCAGGTAAGAGGTGTAGACTATACGTAAGACACAGTCCACGTATATACTAATCTAAAAACGTACCATTGTACAAAGTGAGGCCATTGGGTAATGTAATAATACATGTAAGGGACAGATCACTGCAGTGACCAAGAAAGTTGTGAAAACTAAAGGAATATATTAGTTGTTAATTGACCTCTTTCTCTCACCCCCACCATATGTGCAACAATAACCTAATTACACACCTCAATGGATAATTGTACACTCCAAACTTTTGTTGGGACATATGTCCTATTGGTTTATAAATATTCACATTTGGTTCTATGCATGTGCCATGTTAAAATGCTCCCATATTGGTGGCCTGCTGCCATCAATGAAACCTGCATGCTGTTGTAATGGCGACTGTTGTCCCATATATGCATGTGTTCTGCTCGCTCTGCAACTGTTGTAAATCTGGTGTCTTGGGTTAATGGAAATACCTATGCATGCTGTTATAACTAATCCTGAATGCTGTTGACAATTACTAACCGATATCGTTCTTAAAATTGCAACACCATAGCTCGTATGGTAAGGCCGGTCCCAGCTGACCCACTTGTCCCACCTCAGCTGGCCATGGCACTAGGCACCAGCAGGTCAGGGGACTAGCCTGGGACCTCCTACTCCATTGGCCTTGAACCACATTCGGGTGGAACCACCGCAGGCGATGGGGCTCGGCCCCCCCTGGGAGCGGGGGTGGAGAGGTACCTGTCAGCCACCATCAGGTCCTGGCCATGGTGCGTAGGGAGCTCAACAAGGAGATTCGAGACAAGCTACACCAGCTTGAGGGCAGAATAATACAATTAGAGGGTGAGCCTGCCCCTCCTACCCAGCCCCCAGCACAGCCACCTTTGGGGCGATGAAGGTGCAGTGGTGACTGCCCATGGGTGGGGACCTCAGTCCCACTGTTTCCATTTGGGGGCTCATGGACTTGCGACCTCCAAACACCCCTCCCCATGCAAGGTGTTTACACCCCATGTGTCATATACCACCCCTGTATGCGTCTTGTTTGTCTTGTCTGTTAACCTACCCAACCTAGCTCCCCAAATATACCTACTACCACTCCCCAACATCCCACTCTCACCTGAAAAAAAAGAAAAAGGGCAATCTGTTCCCACAAAAAAATCTCACGCAATACATAGCTGTCCATTTTACACATGTATCCACTGGACACATGTAATCTGGTCTAATTGGCATCACAACAAATTATTGTTGTCCTCACCCCTACCCAGGGGGTTGAGTGTCCAAATCTACCTACAAATTCAGTGTATATGAACAGCTGCTGCTGTAGAAGAAATGGGCAGCTATGGACCTTCCCTGTGATGGTGAGTGACATCTGCAACAGGGATACGGTAGCTATACCATAGGTGACGTGCATGTGCCTGCCTGCATGAACAGGTGCCAGCGTGAATACAGCCACACTCTCACAGGGATGCACACACACTGACACACTTGGCAGGGCCAGGATTACAACTCATTACTAGTGAGATTGCCACAACACATTACTGTGCAGGTATCACACGCACAACATGGGTCATACGGAGGTTATATAGGCAAAGGGTATGGGTAGGTGTCTGATCAGACAGCATGCTTCAGTATGCCAATGGGGGTTGTAGTGAGTGTGGATGTGATCATACGCATCATACAACTCACACGCAGACACACAGGTGCCATGCATCGGTGCATTCCTACATGAGTGTGTGGTGGTTGACTGTGCCAGACAGCTATACAAGGCTAAGTGATGGGTATACCTTGGCATCAGCCCACATGACAGTGGTCTGCATTGTGGCTCAGGGCTGTAGTTTCTGCATTTGCCCACACAAATGGGTATTGTATCCCCCATCCAGGCACCTGGGTGACTATTGTGTGTGGTCAATGCTGTGCATCACTTGCCATGTATCTGTTCCTTAGTCCATGACATGGATGGTGTCTGGGATATGCACACCTCCCACATGCATGTACAGTGATATGTGGAACTGTACCTGGGGTGTCTGGCCCATGTTGTGTATACAGATTATCATCAGCTGTGACAGTCTTGGCCACCTGTGGTGGGAACTGGTAATGGACAGCAGGTTTACCCTGCACCTACATAGATTTCAAGCTAATGGCATTCCCTGATGTCTGTGGCATCTGTCCATACAGGGCATGTTGTCAGGCATGCTATGTCCATTGTGGGTCACATGTGATGGCACCTGCAGGTGTCCATTGGGAAGGTGGACTGTCTGCATGTACATGCCTATTGGGCAGATGGACAGGGTGCCATGCCCTCTGTAGCCCACTGCAATCATTCCATAGTTACTATCAGTGGCCAATATGCAGTGTACTACCACATATTGGCTGTTGCCTAGGCATGTATGTGTGTATGGGTTGAGAGTGTGCTCTGGGCACTGCTGGGGTTTTTAATTGGGATTGCCTGGCATTGATGTCACATGTATGGGTATGGATTTGCACTCCAGCCTTTCAGCTATTTCACATCAGTTATCCCTGTATGGTGGACATTGTGATATACACTAGGCACACAGGCACACACACACACACACACACACACACACACACACACACCTGTCATGTCTGGGAGTAGAACCCCTACCTAACTAATTTATTACACTACAGCACTATGTAGTACACACCATAGAGATTACTGGAGTACCCCTTACCCAAAGGTGTATATCACATTGGATGACATCAGCAGGATTGCCAGAGTAGGAAATTCAAATTGTAGTGAGTGTGACTAGCCTAAAATGCATTACTCCTTACACAGACAGTGACACACACACAAAACATCCTCAACTGACATGTGTAGGTATCGAACCCCTAACAAAGCTCTATATCACACTACAGCATGGAGCTGTTATAGGACTCATCATGGAGATTACTTGAGAGCTCATTCCCCAAAGGTGTATTTCACAATGAATGACATCAGCAGGATTGGCAAAGTAGGGCATTTGAACTGTACTGAGTGTGACTATCATCTAATGCATTGCTCCCTACACAGACATTGAAGGACACACAAAACATCCAGACCTGCCATGGGTGGGAGCAGAACCCTACCAGAGTTCTAAATCACACTACAGTGGTATGCGGTTATGGCACACGCTATTGAGATTACAGGGCTACAAACTTCCCAGAGGTGTATTTTTAGGTAGATGACATCAGCAGCCTTGCCAAAGGTGAGCATTTGACTTGCAGGGAGTGTGATTGCTCCCTATACAGACAGAGTCAGACAGACACATACACAAACTTGTCATATCTGGGATTAGAATACCTACCTAATTACTTTATCACACTACATCAGTATACAGTTAAAGGACATGCTACGGAGATTACTATGCTGCAGCCTTCCCAGAGGTATATTTCTAGGTGGATGACATCAGCAGCCTTGCCAAAGTTGAGCATTTTACTTGTAGGGAGTGTGACTACCCTAAAAAGCATTGCTCCCAACACAGACAGAGTGACACACACTCACTTGCCATGTCTGGGATTAGAACACCTATCTAACTACATTATCACACTACGGCAGTACGCAGTTACAGGACACACTACAGAAATTATTGGGCCACAGCTTTCCCAGAGGTGTAATTCTAGGTGGGTGACATCAGCAGCCTTGCCAAATTGAGCATTTGAATTGTAGTGAGTGTGACTACCCTAAAAAGCATTGCTCTCTATACAGACATAGTCAGACAGACACACACACACACACGCACACACGCACACACACACACACACACACACACACACACACACACACACACACACACACACACACACACACACACACACACACACACACACAGTTGCCAAGGGTGGGGTTAAAACACCTACCTAACTACGTTTTCACACTACAGCAGTACATAGTTACAGGATGCATTATGGAGATTACTGGGTTACAACCTTCCCAGAGGTGTATTTCTAGGTGGATGACATCAACCGCCTTCCCTAAATAGAGCATTTAAATTGTTGGGGGTGTGAATATCCTAAAAAAACATTGCTGTCTACACAGACACATTTGCCAAGGCTGGGGTTATGACTCCTACCTAAATTGTTTATCAAACTACAACAGTACACAGTTATGGGATGCACCACAGAGATTACTGGACTACAGCACTCCCAAAGGTGTATTTCACAGTAGATGACCTCAGCATGCTTGCCATAGTGGGGCTCTGGGGAGGACAGTGTGCATGCATTGGCCATAACCCATGCATCTTGGGTTGACACGCCACATGCAGGCACAACCTGGGTCATATTTCACAGGTATGTGTATACAGCTGCTAGATCCTTGTACAGTCATGTTGCACAGCTGGCATGTGAACCACATACTCTGTAATGCTGACAGATACTGGTGGCTAGTATCTGCAGTGGGTGACATCTGGCCCTCTTGTGGTTGTGGCCCTTTGGCTGTGTGCTGGGTGGGACAGGCCTGGATGGCTCCTTGTCACAGTCACCCTCTTCCACACATCTATGTATGTCTACCTTTGGCTTATTATAGTGTGTTGTCCTTAGATATATGTCTGTATTCCTGTACACTGTGTGTGCAAAGCATGTGTGTTGCATACTGAGGAGTATCTACACTAACATCTGTGACTGCCAGTTATGTCTGGTCCACTGGTCTTTGCAGACAGGGCCTCCATGTGTTTAAGTTTGTGAGCATGCCCAGTATGGCCATCTGTTGTGAATGTGTGGATCGAGTTCAGAGAGTTTATACTGCAGTGCTGATCTTTGTGTTGTACACCGACAGGCTGCATGCTGTCTCTGCATGGTATCCATTGATTTTGGCATTGACTGTTACTACATTTCTGCATAGCTGGGGGAGGGGGCACACCTGACTATTTCTACAGAGGATTGGGTGGGATACACCTGACAGTTACTACATTTCTATTTAGGATTGAGGGGGCAACTGACTATTTCTACATTTCTACACAGGTTTGGGAGCACACCTGAATGTTACTACATGTCTACATAGGGTGGAGGGCACAGCTGACTATTTCTACATTTCTACACAGGGTTGGGGGGCACACCTGACTGTTACTACATTTCTACATAGGATGGGGGGGCACCTGACTATTTCTACATTTCTACACAGGATTGGGGGGGCACACCTGACTGTTACTACATGTCTGCGTAGGGTGGGGGGGCACAGCTGACTATTTCTACATTATTAAACAGGATGGGGAGAGCACTCCTGACTGTTACTAAATGTCTACGTAGAATGAGGGGGGGCACACCTGACACTTGCACACATTTACTAGGACTGCACTGGTATGTCTTGTACTCCATTTCATTCTGTAGGCTTGCCTATCGTGCTGACGGCAAGCATACCAGTGTACTACAGATCTTAGATTTTAATTACCTACATATTAGTTTCTGACTTCCTACCCTTCAGAACTGACATCCCACTGCATGATCTGCTGTAGTCTGTCTGTGTAGGCCTGGGGGGGAGGTTACCCATAGGCCTCATTCAGAGGTCATAGCACAGCCTTTGTTTGTGTTTGACTACTCCTGTCCTGCTGGCTGTGACTGTTGTTGGGTATGTGAACCCCCCTGCCTGGCATGTGTGAGTCACTTACCTTGTGGGTGTCCCAGTACTGAGGGTGGTGCTGCAGGGATGCCTATTCCGGATGTACATAGTACACTCCCTACACATGGTTAAGCACAGGTAGTATAATGTTTGGCATCCCTTTTACTGTATGTGAGAGTCAGAGAGAGGTGTTATTCCCTGGGTCCCTCCTGTGCCAGTGTATGTGCTATGCGTTGTCTCTTTGCCAAGGCCAGGGCATACTGGGCACACCTCCTTCTGCCTACTAGGGCAGGCTCAGGTTGTTCCACCTCTGAGTCACTGTGTGCCTTTGCAGGCCTTGGCAATGGTGGGGGGGGAGCTGTGTGGCCCTACCCCATTCTGTTCCTGCTGCAGCTGTTTCCGTAGGATCATATTGTGTAGCATGGTACATACAAGGACAATTTGGGTACATGTAGCTGGTGAGTACTGTAAGGCTCCACCAGATTTGTACAGGCACCAGAACCATGACTTGAGCATCCCAAGCACATGTTCTACTACAATTCTGGTCTGTGCATGTGCCTCATTATGGAGTTCTTGTTCAGGTGTGTGTGCATTTCTGATGGGTGTTATCAGCCATGGCTCCAGTGCATATCCAGCATCCCCCACTAGGTGACCATCAGGGATGTCCCCATCGGCAAATCTCTAGTACAGCTGTGTCAGATGCCAGATGTGGGAATCGTGATAGCTTCCAGGGCAGCCAGCGCACACATTCATTATTATGCCCTGGGCATCGCACACAATCTGGCAAATTATGGAGAGGAAGCCCTTGTGGTTGACGTAGACCCTACCCTGCTCACTGGGTGGTGCTTTGATGCCTATGTGCATGCAGTCTATAGCACCCACTACCTCAGGGTATTCTGCTATTTGGTGAAAACAGTTGCATATTGCTGGCCAATGCCTCACGGGTGTTGGGGAAATATATATGCTCACCAACATGTGCTGACATGACATCCAGGAATTGGTGGAGTACCCTGGATGCTGATGCCTGTGAAATCCTCATTATATCCCCAGTTGGCCTTTGGAAGGTACCTGTAGCAAGTATTTGTAGGCCTACACATACATTGGTATCCACTGGGATGGGTTCCCCTCTGTTATTTCTGTGTGTGAGGCATGGCTGTCACAGCTCAACAATTTTCTGTAGGAGGTGCCTGTCCACCCCATAGCGATCCACTATCTCCAGCTCATGTAGCCCCTGGTAGGTTACCCTGGGTCTGTACACTCTTCTCCATCTCCTTACTGTGGGTTGGTCAACAGCATTCACATCCGCACCACCCTCAACCTCTTCCATAAGTTGTTATATGATTGCTATTGCAGCCCTGATCATTTTGCTGCTGTGAGTGTCAAACGATCCCCGCTTGTTTATACTGGTAGTTCAGAGTGTGGGAAAAAACAGAAGGGAAGGTGGTTGCATAGTTTATAGTAGTGTTCTGGGCTGGGCTGGTCTGCTGCCTGTGTAATTGGCTGATTCTGATACATTTCACCTGCCGGCTAAGCTAGTTCTCCTTGATTACCTTCCTACTGCTTTTTTCCCTTCCCATTGCCTTCCTGTCTAAGCCTATGTGTGCGCCTCACAAACACAGTGCTCAAATGTGCACACTGCTACTATTTCCTGGTTTAACTTCTTTTTTCTTTCTGTAAAACCCAGTGCATGGCGCACACACCCGTTTAGGCTCTGTAAAGACTGCTAGGCAGGTTTAGACACACCCACTAGCTTAGCTCTGCTAAGCTAGGAGCAAACTCGAGCCACAGGGCTCCAATTCGCTTAAAGTATGCCTGACACCCCCCCCCCCATGATGTCATCTAACTCCTAGGCTTGCACCAAGCTGTTCTTACTCTTATACTGTTGGGACCTGACTCACATGCTGGGGAAAACTGGGATTCACTATTCTTCCCCTCATTTGCATAGGATTGCCTGCTAATGCATATTTAAATGTCTCACACTGACCCTCCCCCCTTAGCAGCCACTACTCACTGGCCAGGTTGTCTTCTGCCTGCCATTGACTTGCATGACAGAATAGTGATTTTAGTTAGGATGTTTATTTTAGGTTTTTTTATTATTTTCCTCTCGATCCCATTTGCGCACTGTTGCCCTACGGTTAAACAGTTGAGATCGGCTAAAAAAAATAAAAGTTGAGTTTTGTATTTTTTGTTGTTGTTCGCAATGCCAATGGTCTTATACTTGGCCATTGGCATGCTTGCTACATGATGTGCAGCCTTTATTTGGGCTGTCACAGCTCCGTTTTAGATTTTGCAGAAATGTACTCGGTTACTAACCGAGTACATTTCTGCAGATAGCACTTGTCTTGGTCGGACTGTTGCAAGCTTCCTGGATTGCAAAATCACCTCATTTGCATAGATTTCTCTTGCAAATTAGGTGATTTGCATACCAGAGCTTAGTCCTTTCAGGATTAGTGCAGGAGCACTCGTGCACGCCCCTGCAGGCTGTTCCTGGATCGCACGGCAGACATATTGCCTGCTTGAGCTCCTACACTGATCTTGCACTCTGTGCAAGCTTTTGAGAATCTGGGGGATTATGCCTAATTTTGTGTAAAAATTTAAACCATAGGGTTTTTTTGTATTATTTTTAAAGATTGTAAAATTATTGTTCTTAAAATGTTTGTAATACTTTGGGTCATTTCTCTCTGGGCATCCCCTGAAAATGGGCTCCCACGTGGTTAGACTTTCCTGGTAATCAAACATCAATAAATCAATGAATAAATACATTTTTTTCTCCAGGTGTTATCTGCCTTTTGGCATTAAATTAATGAATTTATAACGAGTGAATAAATTAATAACTAAATGATTTTTTTCCATCAGTGAATTATCATATTCTTTATTTACTTATCTGAAATTGACTTAGACAACCCTTCTGAAACTGAAAGATATGAAATATTGCTTTGTGAACACAATTTACACTTGTAGTGAAATTCACCCTGATCTTCATTTTAAGGAGGTTTTGGCTTTATTGGACTAGTCAGTAAAACAAAATTAGAAGAAAGAAAGAAAGAAAGAAAGAAAGAAAGAAAGAAAGAAAGAAAGAAAGAAAAAATAATATGAATAGAATGCATTTGACTAGAAAAGCCAAGTAAATCAGTTTGTTGGATAAAATAATTACCTTTATGCACTGTAGCAATAACCAATACTAATTTTAATAAAACAATAGAGATGATTACTGGAAATGTGAAAAAAACACACATAGATAACAGAGGAAACAATCATTATGAGGAACAGTCACACCATCCTGTTTCTGTACATAAGTCTGGTCAAGATGAAAAAAATAACTTTTTAGTTTTAAAGGTGAAAATTATTTTGAGTTAATGAACCTTAGAATAAGGAAAGAAATGTCTAACTCATTTCATCACAATAGCAACTAGAATTTAATTTCTTTTTGCTACCTTCTGTAAACTAAATCTTGATTCATTCACTAGGAGGAAAGGACATATTAAGAATTCAAAAACAAGGAAGCATGAAGAATTCAAAAAATAGAATGTATGTTATTCAGAATATAACACAGGCACTGACACACTTTAGAAAAATATTACACATGAAAAAAATGTCAGGAGAGAATTAAATAAAGCCTACATGCATTAATTTCCTGTGTAGGCATAGTGGCATGGAGCTTACACAGATGCAAGCTGGGGTGCGATCCAGTAAACAGAGCTGAGAGGTGTGCACGCATGTGCGAATATGGAAGTGTCTGTGGCATGCAGATCACCTCATAAGCAAGTGAATTGCATGCAAATGAGGGTACTGGAGTGATCCAGGAAGCAGAGAGGCATTAGTGCAGACCCTGTGTTGGTGTCCAAAGTTTACACAGAAAAACTCCATGTACATGAGATAAAAAAGTGAACAGAGGCTGTAAAAGGACAGTTAGAAAGAGAGAAATAGCATGGCAGACATAGATATGTGCAAAGTTATGCCCTGTGTGTACAAAAAGTAATGGAAAATAATGGAAAATATTTTTTAATACTCATATTATGTTTGCACAGCCATTATGCAAAAAGAAAATTTTTAAAGTGTAAAAAATGAAAAAAATAAAATTTGTGACAATAGTGCATTATAGGGCCTTGCATGTACAATGGTAGTTTTCTGTGTTTGCTAAGGAGGCAGGGTCTGGAATAGTGTGGTTTCCTGGTTGTGTGCATGGATCTGTATGCAAATTAGCTGGGGTTAGTGAATAGCAAAAATGTGTATCTGTGCCCTCAGATCACATCCGTGTAGCTCCAGAATTGTGTTTGTGTCCACAGAAGAGGTAGCGGACATCTGTATTTCTTTAAGGATATTGGAGCTCAGTGGTGCTAGTTTCTGTGCTGTGGCATGGAGCTGAGAAGGGTTTTGTGTCCAGTGACTGCTAAGGTTGTTTATATTTGGGGCACATGTTTTCTGCCCCTAATGTGCCAGAAAAATCTCAAGGCTATATAAAACGTACCAAAAATATGATGCAAAACTCTACACATTCCAGTACAATGTGTACAAGTGATGGGTATGGGTCACATATTACATTCAGCAAACAGCTGGTGAATGCCTTGGACAAAATATCAGGGAGGTACTGGACTGTGGAAACAGGTCCAGCAGCCAAATGGCTGCAGTCCACAAAATACTGGACTGAAGTATAGGTAGGCCTGGCCTGGAGTCACCTTGTAAGTACTGACAGTCGCACTGGGACTACACTTAGCTAACTTGAGCCCATGTCTGTTGCCTCATCTACCAAAAGATCCGCTTTGTGGACATATGTCTGTACAAATGGACAGCTTTGTATACATATCTGAGAGACTCGACCAGCTTAACACTAGGATAGACGACATGCAAGCCGCTATACGTATGCCGAGAGCGACAACTTCTAACGTCGAGAATTTTACAGCTTTAAGTCAAACCAGTCTTGATGACTGGATTCCGGCAGGACAACCGGAACGCCACCAATCTCCTAACAGCACTAACTTGGGGCTAATTAACATTACGGACGGTACTGCTTCACAACCCGGTGACGGATTTCCGGCTGGTTAAATGGCAGGACGGCCAGCTAGCTATGCTGTTGCGGTTACTAATGAACGCCCCACTTTACGGACTGACAGAATCGAAACAGTGAGTTTTAACAACAGACTTGATGCTACAAACTCTGGCTTGCCAGATTTAGGAGGTTGGCTACTGGACACTGCCAATTTGACTTTTGGACAGCCAAGTATGTTATCTAACAATGATGTTTTAAACAATAGAAATGTATGTTTAGCAGATAAACTGAAATCTTTTGACTCAAAATTGCTTAAGTTGAAAAAATTACAGTTAGAATCTGCTTATTTCAAACAATGAGTCAGCGAGAATATAATACCTAAAGGGCTACGTAATAGCTTTGTACCATCGGGCTTAATAACTGACCAGGTTTTTTCCACTGATTTAGAAGCACTTTTCCAACAGCAGGGGATTCAACTGTTGGATCTTATTATTAAGCACTATGCAAAACACATAGACTTACTAATGGAAGAAATTAATAGCTTGGATAACGATATAAAAACAGATCTGGATTTTACCAGATACAAATTTGACTATGGTAGGATCCTATCTAGTATTGACACTCTGTTATTCAAGTTGAAGTCCAATAAAAGTAAAAAACTTGTTAGAGACAGGGAAGCTTACTCTAACAATTGTGCTTATCCTAAACTGAAGGGACCCAAACTTACTCGACTAAGCCCTGTAAGTGATAGTCAGACGGTAGAAACAGAGGATGATAGGGGAGGTTTGGATGATATAACAGAGGAGAACAATGAGGCCCATAGCAGCACAGGACCAAGACGGAGCAATAGAATAAAAGGTTTCGCTAGAAATCATGGTGGGTCTGGTAATAACCAGAATAACTTAGGTGGTACTAACAATGTTGTCAACCACAGTAATGGCAATAACAATTTTTTAGGCAAACGCAACAACAGGCCTTATACGAACAGGAGAAAGAATTAATAAATGTGGTTGACGCTGATGGACAAACAGCCTGTAATACACCACCCCCACATATTGCACATGATTCCCCTGTCATACTCACCAACAGGAACAGAGATTTTAAAATCTATAATTTCTCGGATATTATTCTTGATGAGCAATTAATAGAACTACTAGCTTTTGGTAACTCTTTTGTTCCAAGTAGCTCTGGGAGTATATCTAGGGAGATCATTGAGTTGAAATGTTTTGTAAGGAAAATGAACTTAAAGTTATTGTTCAATCAACAAAACGAGGTGGTCAACCAAAATACTGGAGGGTGTGGCAATGGACTGTCGAACTTAAAGCTAGCCAGTGTGTTCATTCCACCATTACATGCAGATTTACAATTATTTGAGAACATATGTGAAGTAGACTTTAGGCACCTCGCTAGTAATAACACCGATAGAGTAAACCAAGGTAATTCGAACATCTCCAAGGAACAACTTATGTTATTGGATGAGTTTTGCAGGTTACCAGTACGTCTAATAAAACCTGATAAGGGAGGGGGCCTAGTCCTATTAGACAATCTCACATATAATGAGAAAATGTCTAGGGTGTTAAACACTGATGCTTACACTAAGGCTTCTAGGAACGAGGTGAATGGACAAACCCATAGGATTAGAGGGTACTTTAGGGACTTATTCCTGACTGGAAAAATTGACATAGACCTATACAACTATATTGACATAAACTGTCCAAAAATACCCGTCATGTTTGGAATCCCTAAGATTCATAAGAGCATTAATAACCCCCCTATGAGAGCTTTGATAGATGGGAGGTCGTCTATTGCATACCCTTGTTCAAAACTCATTACCAACATTTTGGACAAGTACATTAAAGCCATCCCCAGTATATGTAAATACTCATGGTCTTTCCTTCGTAACATCAATGATGTCCCATACAATGGCGAAAATAATTTTTTAACCATTGATGTGGTAGACTTATATACTTGTATACCCCACCAAGAAGCGGTAGAGTGGACTGGTTCTATGCTTCGGACTTTAGGGGCTTCAAAGTTAGAAGTGGATTTGGTAACAGAACTACTTGATATTGTTTTAACCTCCAACTACTTCACTTTCAATGGCGACTTCTTCCTTCAAAAATGTGGTGTGGCGATGGGTTCCCCCTGTGGGGCAGGAGTAGCCAATTACGTTATGGGGTACTGGGAAGCTAACATCTTAAGGAAGATTCCTGGAATAACGGAATCTACTGTGTTCTATACCAGGTTCCTGGACGATATCTTTATACTGTTCAGGGGCTCGGAATTAGAAGCCGCAGGTTTAGTTGAAATTATGAACTCAACAACAGAATTTCTAAAATTCACATCTAAATTTTCAACATGTGAGATTGACTATCTTGATGTCAGGCTAGTAAAGGACCTGGCAAATGGAGGACTGACCTCAACAGTATTTAGAAAGTCGACATACTGCAATTCATTCCTGCACTTCTCTAGTTTCCATCCGTTCCAACAGAAACAGTCTATTGTAAAAGGACAGCTAGTGAGGGCAGGAAGAATGTGCAGTACATTGACCGATTTCACAAAAGAATGTGAATTATTGAGAGAAATGTTTAGCAACCGTGGGTACCCTGACCAAATGCTATTAGATCTGGTCGAAGAAGTGACCATTAAGAGACTGAACGTTTTTTACAAACCTTTACTATCCTTACATGACCTTATTGATGCTCACCCCATCACTAATGAGGTGCAGACTGAGATTAACTTGGATAATGGGGGGACAGACACAATTACAATCTTAAGTGAAGAACGTGACTACTCCTTGAGTTTTATTACTACCTTTAGTAGTAATTCTAGAGGGGTTCTGGCCATAATACGTAAAAACTGGCATTTTATTTCTTCAAACTCATTACTGGCTGACAAATTGGGAAACAAACCAAGGTTCATCTTTAAGAGATTACACAATTTGAAGGAACTGGTTCAGAGAGATGTACCGCAAAACATATTTCAGAAAAGAAGAGGTATGTTTAAGTGTGGTTTTTGTAAATTGTGTAATAAAGTCAGAATAGGCGAAACATTTACGGTTAGGGACAGAAAGTACCATATTCGGTTCACATTAAACTGTGAAAGTAAATCTATTATATATATAGCCATGTGCGTTTGTTGCCAAGCATTCTACATCGGAAAAACGGACCGTAGGGTCCGGGACCGTATGTACGAACATATGTATGCCATCAAGAACGACAAAAATGACAACGCACTGGCAAAACACATAGGTTTAAATCCAGGTCATAGCTTCCAGTTTATGGCCATTGATCAAGTGCCCTTGAAGATGAGGGGTGGCCCTTTCTCGTTAATACTCGAGAATCGAGAACTAGAATGGCAGTTACGCCTGGATGCGTTTAGACACCCTGGCTTGAATAGTAACTGTAATATAGCCCCAGTATTGAAACTCAGGAGTTATCTCAGATAGTCCACAGGATGGACGACTATTCTTTGGCTTCCATTAGCTACCTAGAGTATAGTATTAAATAATAAAAATAATGTAGAAAATGTCCTTTTTTTTTGAGGTTAAGTATGTTTTGGAGTACTTTTGCTTCATATAGAAAAAAATCCTTTTTGTGTATTAACAATAAATGGGGATTATTTTTGAAGTTCAATCAACTTAATTTGTGTTGTTTCTGGGTTGAGATAACCTTTTTTTTTCCATATATTAACTACTGTTTTAAACAACAGATAAAGTAGTAACTAGTATATTATATGACAGACATCTGACTACATTTTTTAGCTGGTCTTGTCTTCTTTTTAAAACGTATACCTTTTTTAAAATGTACTTTCAAAATGTATCTAAGGTATACACGTTTTTTAAATATGTGGTGTACGTTCATGTTTTTACTAATTGTATTATTTTTCATGAATACAAAATATATATAAAGGTAAACTTTTATATGTTTGTTTAAAATTGTAATTCATCCATTAATGGATTTGAGGATGCTGGAAGATGTCACTTCCTGTACTTTTTTGTTATATACGGAGTGCATCCTTCGTTTCCCACACTTCCTCTGAAGAAGCTACAGAATTCTGTGGCGAAAACGCTTGTTTTTTTAAGAATAAAATTGCGTTAAGGACCAGTTTGTGGAGTTATTTTGCTGTCAAGGACCTCGTTGGTGTATTTATTGGTTTCTCTTTTCCTTTCGTCAGTTTGTGTTTCTGTCAGTATGTTGCACACACACACACACACACACACACACACACACACACACACACACACACACACACACACACACACACACACACGCACACAGACACACACACACACACATATAATATATATATATATATATATATATATATATATATATTATATATATATATATGTGTATATATATATATACGCATACATATATATATATATATATATATATATATATATATATATATATAGATAGATAGATATATAGATATAGATATAGATATATACTGTCCTTGCATCAACATATACAGCAGACATAACCTGTGGCATGTGCAATAGGTACTGTGAGCTGTAATGTGTAATACCTAGTTATGTAGGAGTTCTAATCTCCCATCCTGCAATGGTGAGTGTGTGTATCTATATATCCCTTCACAGCACTATGGACATACTCATATGTAATGTCTCTGTGCAATGGTATGCCTTTTTGGCCCTGTGACTGGGTGCTGGCCTCTAAATTCCCTACTCTACATGACCTGCTGATGTCTTCCCCCTTAAGAGCACTGGCTGATAGTGTACTAGCGGATAAACAGTGTGATGCACATGATAAGTACTGCGAGCTATAATGTGTAATACTAGATAGGTAGGAGCTCTAATTTCACAGCAGGCAACTGTGTGTGTGTGTGTGTGTGTGTGTGTGTGTGTGTGTGTGTGTGTGTGTGTGTGTTAATACATCTCCTTGCAGCACTTCAGACAAGCCCCCAGGGGCTATATCTGTGCAATGATTATGCATTGTACGCCCACTGACTTGCTGCCCGCCCCAACAGTGGCCTCTGTTACAAGGCCTGCTTATGTCATCCACCTTAAATGCACTTGCTGAGAGTGTAGTATCAGATAAACAGCATGGCCAATGTGATAAGTACTATCAGCAGTAGTGAGTAATACTATATAGATAGGAGTTCTAATCTCACACCAGCCAATTCTGTGTGTGGGTGAATTTATCTCCTTGCAGCACTTCAGGCAAACCTCCCCATGGGCTATTTCTGTGCAATGGTTATATATTTTACATCCACTGGCTAGCTGCTGGCCTCAACAGTGGCCTCTATTACAAAGCCTGCTGATGTCATCCACCTTAAAAGTACTGGCAAAGAGTGCAGTAGCAGATAAATAGCATGCTGCATGTGATAAGTACTGCATGTTATAGGGTGTAATACTCGATAGGTAGGATATCTAATCTCACAGCAGCCATGAATATATCCCCTTGCAGCACTTCGGACAAGCCCTTATGGGCTATCTTTGTGCAATGGTTATGCATTTTGTACCCACTAACTAGCAGCTGGTCTCAGCAATGTCCTCTGTTACAAGGCCTTCTGATGTCATCCACCTTAAGTGCACTGGCTGACAGTGTAGTAACAGATAAACAGCATGGCCTATGCAATACGTACTGTGAGCTATAGTGTGCAATACTAGACAGGTAGGGATCCTAATTTCACAACATCAAACTGTGTGTGCGTGTGTGTGTGTGTGTGTGTGTGTGTGTGTGTGTGTGTGTGTGTGTGTGTGTGTGTGTGTGTGTGTGTGTGCATGTGTAAATATGTCCCCTGACAGCACTAGAGACATGCCCATGTGGCCTACCCCTGTGCATTGGTTTTGCATTTTGTGGCCCTCTGGCTAGATGCTGGCCCCTAAATTGCCCTCTTCTACATAAGCATACCTGTCCACCACCATCTACAGTTGTACATGCAAACTACCCAGGTGACATGCATCATGCGTAGTAGAGTGTGTCACAGGGTATGAAAGAATGTTGACACTGACTGTCCCCATTGTCCCTTTTCACAATGTACTACACATATGCACCTAGGCAGCCATGCATGTATACTGGCACACCTTGTTGATGTCATATATCTGCTGTGCTGCCTTGCTATCCTGCACTGCTGTATTTCCACCATGTGTCCATAGTTGCACCATTCAGACTCCTGGGACAAAAACATACATAGCTCTGTGACACACCTGTCATTCTGTAACACTACCATCAGTGTACCATCAGGCAGCAAAGATACCCAATGTTTGATGTGTACTCCTGACACATGCCAACATACAGTGCCTGTCGTGGTCCACAACAACTGTCATGGCATAACACTACTGCACTACACAAACACATGTAATGTTATATGGTCACCTGGTGCATCAGACACATATATGCAGGTCCCTGCATCAATGGTGTGGATGACAGGAATATGCAACGGTATCATAACATGCACAGGGTGTGGGGTGGCGGTAAAGAAACACAACTTGATTTACTATGATACGGAATCCACACTGACTTCAGGAAGTATAAATCACCATAAATGTATTCTGGTACCTCGTCCTTTTGTCTTCATGGAATAATTCAAGTATAAAATTCACCTCCTTATATATGACCAAATACTTAAACATACAAATTGAATAATTATTTAATTACATCAATTAACTATATAATAAAATGCTCCCTGCTAGTTCATTCTATTTTAAGAACTTTGAATGCAGAAGAAAATTTAAAGTGCTACTATCATACAGAACCTTAAACACATTTTTTTTTAATTGCTTTATACAGTATTACATAACCTATAAAGTAATATTACTATCCAAGTTTATACTCCTAGGATGTAAATTATGATAATTTAAAATCATTCTACATTCCAATTTGTTCAATTCCCTTCTGAAACTCCCTCTGTTAATCACTGGTCATGCCAAAACACTAAAAAACAGCCCCTCAACTGGTCCATCATGTTTGGATATAAAGTGAGCAACCACTGGACTATCCATTTTAGTTTTCCTGATGTCCCCCAAGTGTTCCAAAATGTGCACATTAACTTTCCTAGTAGTTTGTCCTATGTACCAACAAATGGTGCAATCACAGCCTATAATATAGATTATCCCACACAAATTACAATCATAACTTTCTCTAGCAAGATACAATTTTCCATTGATTTTAGAACCATACAGCTTTCTTGCTCTGTTGCATACTGAACAATTAACGCACATCTTAGTGCCTACCCTGCCTCATCTGCAACACTAATAACTTTGCTATTAAGCAGCTCTTTTAAATTATTGTATCTGCCATAGGCAAATATGATATGTTTTGGAAACAAAAATCCTACTGAGGCATCTTCACAAACTACATTCCAAACCTGTCTAACTATACCCTCCAAAATAGGAGAGTAGTTGGAAAATCTAGTAACAAAAAACAGTGTTTCCACATTCTGATTCTCAGTCTCTTCTCTAACAGTATGCATCCCCTACTGCTGCTATGACAAACCCCATGTCTAGCTTTAGAAAGAAAAACATCAGAATACTCACGTGAATGTAATCTCTCATATACTTTATTCAAAAAGCCTTCTCAAAGTTGCTCTTCAGAAGTGTTATAAATAATCCTTCTGAATTCCACATAGGGTAAAGATTTAAGGAACTGAGGGGGATGCATACTTTCAGTATACAAAAAGTTAACTGATGTGAGCTTCCTATAAGGCTTGTGCTGCACCTTGTTCTGATCATTTATATAAAACTCTACATGCAAAAATGCTATGTTATTAGAATTGAGCTCCCAAGTGAATTTTAAACTATGTGCGTTCTAATTCAATTGCTGCATAAATTCCACAAACATACTATGGTTGCCTCTACAAACAAAAATTAAATTGTCAATATATCTCTTGTAATATATGATATTATTGACAAAAACTGATTCAAGAACAAACTGCCTCTCGAACTCTCCCATGTATATTATAGGATAAGATGGGACAAAGGCTGCCCCCTTGGTTGTACCTCTTAACTGCAAATATAAATTATTTTTCCATTTAAAATAGTTATGAGTCAAATTGAACTCTAAAAGAGCCAACAAAAAGGATGATCGGGGCGCTTCCCCCATGATCTTAGCCATGGCTTCTAATCCCCATCTTTTGTCTATGCTAGTGTATAAGGCTAACACATCAACTGTAGCCCAAAAATAGTCTTGTTTCCATTCAAAATTGTGTGATTCTTTGCAAACATCACTAGTGTTTTTAATATGAGAGGGTACCAAAGTTAAATAGTTCTTAAAGTGTAAATACAAAACACATTCACCTTCTCTATATAAAAACTAATACCTGAAATGATGGGCCTACCAGAACAATCCCTTAAACACTTATGAATCTTGGGAATAGCATATAAAAAGGGGTCTCTAGGTTTTTTCACAATTAGTTTTTTAATATCACTTGGTTTCAAAAAAACTAACCTTTCTCCCCTCTCCAAGAGTTCATTTAATTCCTCACTAAACTTCCTGATAGGATTATCTGGAAGTTTACCATAAACATTTTCTTCAGACAGTATATCAAGCACCATGTTTTCATATTGTTAAATATTCATAACCAGCCACGTACCCCTTTATCAGCTTGTTTAACAACAATTTTATCTAATCGCAACTCCGTTAACACCAACCATTCATCCTTGCTGAGACTGTAACTGATGTGGCTTTTAAGAAAATTACCATACTGGCATTCAACCATGGTACAAATTGCATTTTCAAACACATTTATAGTGTGGGAACACTTTGGAGGCATGAATGTACTATCTGAGGGTAAGACTGGCATGGATACATGTCCATAACCTGTAAAAAATACCCTTGTAGTATGTTCAGATACTTCATGCAAATTATCATAAGATAAATCAGCCTCCTCTAACAGTTTTATAAACATATCAGTTTCTTGCAAACTCAAATTTAGCAATTCACCATCATTTTTATTACTGCTGACAATTCAGGATTGCTTTTCTTTTTTCTGTGACATTCATTGAAAAATACCTTCAAATTTAACTTATGACAAAACTTTTTTTACATCTAAAATAATGTCTGTTAATGCTGGAACCCTAGTAGTAATAAATGTAGCCCCTTTCAAAAGTACATTACAAACACTGTGAGTTAAATTAAAACAAGACAAATGAACAGTTTTTAGCTGTTCAGCATTCTCATCAAGAGAATCTAATTCAGAACAAACTTTTGGTTCATTACTGACAGTTCTTTATCAGTTTCAGTCATTATGCTTTGTTGAACATAATTGAGTGTAGAATTAGCTGAACATACATTCACATTTTCATCAAAATACGAGGGTGATAGAAAGTCTTACTTTGACCTGTTGTTGTTGTACTTCCCTCATACCTTTTTCAATCGCGTTTGAACCTGTTGAAATGCCTGGGTAGATCCTTGCACATTTTTTGTCTGTTCCTGCCATTTAGGAGATCCGTCTATATGAATTTCCTCAAACAAAACACTTTTCCTACTAATGCTAACATCTGTAGATTAAAAAGAGGAATCGCCAGTATATCTGGGCATACGCCCTCTAGATCTTGGTCTATTGGAACGCTCCTTGCGTTGCCATGAGTAAACCATGTTACTCTCAGAATCCCTCATATCCCCTAATAATTTTTGTTTCTTGCATTCTAATACATTTTGTTCCACTTTCAGAATCTTATCATTAATATCCTTAAATGACTTCTGATAAGTGGAAATAGAAATTTCAGCAATCAAATTATTTTGTAATTCAGTGATCTCCCCCCAATAATTTTTTAACATTTCTGGTGTTCCTTTTAATAAGAATACAGAGCTATTGTAACGTGCAATCTAGGGCTGCTTGTCCCCACTCAGCAAGCAAATCGCCCTTATCCTTAGTTTTTGTTACTAGGTTTTCCAACTTCTCTCTTGTTTTGGAGGGTATGGTTAGGCAGGTTTGGAATGTAGTTTGTGAAGATGCCTCAGTAGGATTTTTGTTTCCTAAACATATCACATTTTCCTATGGCAGATACAATATTTTAAAAGAGCTGCTTAACAGCAAAGTTATTAGTGTTGCAGATGGGGGCAGGGTAGGCACTCAGATATACAATAATTGTTCAGTATGCAACAGAGCAAGAAAGCTGCATGGTTCTAAAATAAATGGAAAATTGTATCTTGCTAGAGAAAGTTATGATTGTAATCTGTGTGGGGTAATGTATATTATAGGCTGTGACTGCACCAATATTTATTGGTGCAAAGGACAAATTACTAGGAAAGTTAAGGCGTGCATTTTCGGGGACACCAGGAAAATTAAAATGGATAGTCCAGTGGCTGCTCACTTTATATCCACACTCATGATGGACCAGTTGGGGGACTGCTTTTTAGTGTTTTGGCACAACCAATGATTAACAGAGGGAATTTCAGAAGGGAAGTAACCAAACTGGCATGCAGAATGATTTTAAATTATCATACTTTACATTCTAGGGGTATGAACTTGGATAGAATATTACTTTATAGGTTATATAATACTGTATAAAAGAATAAAATAAATGTGTTAAAGGTTCTGTATGATAGTAGCGCTTTTAATTTTCTTCTGCATTCAAAGTTTTTAAAATATAATGAACTGGCAGGGAGCATTTTATTATATAATTAATTGATGTAATTAAATAATTATTCAATTTGTATGTTTAAGTATCTGGTGATATATAAGATACTTAAACACATATGGTACTTGAATTATTCCTTGAAGGAAAAATGTTGAGGTACCAGAATAAATTTATGGTGATTTATACTTCCTAAAGTCAGTGTGGATTCTCTATCATGGTGAATCAAGTTGTGTTTCTTTATTATTTACTTTTTGGACTGTTGGACTATTGGTGTTTTTTGCATTGTGGTGTGGTGGTGCCAGAGGCCTAGATGGTGCCAAACAGTTGACAGCAAGAGTGTGAGTCAGGAAGGGGTGCTGTTGACATGGATCATGGAGTGGTGCTGTGTGTCTGTAGGTGACGTGCATGTGACAGTGGTATTGGAGTATGTGTGTGTGTGTGTGTGTGTGTGTGTGTGTGTGTGTGTGTGTGTGTGTGTGTGTGTGTGTGTGTGTGTGTGTACACCATCAAGCTCAGTGCTAGCCCTACGCATCCGAATGGCGGACAGCTGTGGACCATACATGGTAGAGCAGACACTTCACCCTCTCTGGTCATGGACAAGGGAACTGGCTCCTCCATGAGTAGCATGGGCAGCATCATGCCCAATGTCATATGTGGAGCTAGCACCTGATGATGACTGCTGTCTGCTGGGCTTGTGTCCCCCACAGGACCACCCAGGACAATGTGTCCATGGCCTGCCACATTATGGTGTGAACAGCTCACCTTCCTCTGTAGCACTGGAGGTGCTGCCACTGTAGGAATGTGAGTGTGCATGGCCATGTGGACTCTCAGTAGATGGTGTTGCTGGCCTATGTCCACTTCTCTGATGCCCAACCCCAATCACATGTTCCAGCACAGACAATGTGTGCTCAAAGGCAGACACTGTCTGAGGCCACCGTCTGTCCTCTACATCAGTGAAACATTCCATGGCATCACCAGTACAGTGGAGGCAGTCATGGATGTCAGACTGTGCTGCATCCATAACACTAAGCATCTGTCTTGTGTTGCATTCAGCTCATGCTTGTGCCTCCATGACAGCCCGACACATGCATGCAGTGAGTGACCTGCAATGTGACACCTGAAACAGGTAGTGGATGGGCAGCATTCCTCCTTCAAGCACCCCTGTCAATCTGTTTGCGTTGGACCGCACCAGCTCTCTGGCTATGGCTAGTATTTACACTCACTGACGTCATAGTTCTCACACTGTCCTGTACTATGTCACCACCCTCTGACTGTCCAATATCTGTGGCCTCTGGTCACTGGGTATGTGTGGGCATATTGACTGTGTGCGGGGACAATGGGTGCAGAAGAGGGATGTCAACCTCTGGGACAGATTCTGCCACCAACAACCCCACCTGTGCCTCTCTATGGCCACTATCATTATTAGAGTCTGATGAGACATTGACATCAGGTTGTGAGGGCGACAGACTCAAACCCCCCTGTTTACCTGTGAGAAGCAGAACACTACCACCTACACTACTGTGTATGGTAATCCACACAGACTCATACAGATGAGGAATTACAACTGCCTCACATGTCCCACATCTTCTCATCTCTGATACCATGCACAACACACACCCAGAACAACATACACAGACAACCCAGGCCCTGTATAACATGCATATCAGTTACATCCAGGTAACACTGCCAGTTCAATACACCTATGAGGTATGCAATATGACAGTGTATGTGACAGAAATGCACATTAAACCCAGTACACCTATCTTGACAATGCTATGTCAGCTGTAGTACAACTACCTCAGGTATGTACTTTCTCCCTATTGTGTCTAAATGGGCATCCTGGAGTAATTGCCTCATTTACAGCAGGCTACATAGTTGCTCATAACTATAAGTGCAAATACGTTAATGTCTGTACAAATACACAAGTGTCATTCCCTAGGCTATGCACTACAGTTAACTGCTTCAAAATGCAAAATACAAATTATTCTACTCTAGCTAAGCAGAACACTTATGCAAAAGGCAAAAAGCCATCCCTTAACATTCATCGGGTATATCTGCTCAGGCGAAACAGCAGTATGACACTTACCAGGTACAGGAACACAAACTCTGGCCACACATGATGTACCTTTGAAAAGGTGAGGAAGAGGTATTGTCAGCAACACTAAATGTTGCAATGTTACAAGGTAATATGTGTGTATATCTACATGCACAGTACCTAATGTGATACCGGCTATATTACTGCCATTCTGAGTATGTTTGCACAACTGTGTTGAAAGGCCAACCCCCATCCAATGCAGATAGACCTGACACCCATGTACTGATCTGTATAGCCTGCCACAAAGATGGCAAATGTATTATACTGGAGTCGGCTTACCTGGATGTTCCTCTGATGTGGATGCTGTGGTACCCACCTCCAGGATGTATGGAGTGATGGTTGGCTGGGAGCTGTGGGTTGATCCTAGGTTTGCCAGGAACTCTTCTGTGGCTGAGATTGGTTGTCGTATTGCAGGCCCTTCATCAGTGGCAGCAGGATCCTTGGCAACAGCAGCTGGCCTTTGATGTGCGGCATTGACCATGTCTGTGGCCCAGTGTCGAATCTGTTCGTAGGTCCTGTCCTGTTGGCCAATATTACTACCAACCCTCACAAGGGTGGCCCACAATGCTGCCCACTGTTCTTGATTGTAGCGACTCCTTGACAGCAGGATGTGATGGTTGAGTCTGAGGGCATCCACTATAGCATCATTTTCTGCAGATGAAAATGGAGGATGTCTCTGTCTATACATCATACCTGCAAGACAACAACAGGGGAACACATTAAAGGACCAGGAACGTGGATGTCCATGATGTACAGACCCTGCACAACCAAAATGGCTGCACTACACACTGCTGCCTTGCAGATCATACCCTGCAGTCTATCAACACACTACATGTGCGGCTATCATGAATACAGTAGCAATACTGGTTATGTACCTGTGTGCAGTGGCAGTGTCTGCTGTATGTCTCTACATCTATCACTGCAGTCTACTTTGGTGTGTCTCCTACAGGTGACAACTATATGGGGACACTCCAGCAACTCCAGTGTGTTATAATGACAGACAGCAATGCAAACCTGATGTAGTACATCTTCCCTTTAGGCATCATATCTCTCCACTATACAAATGTTTCCAGAATGTGAATGTGCACCTCATAGTTGTGGCCCTTTTAGCACACACATGTAAATGTCTGAAAAATGGTTGGCTAATCATTGATGGTTGTTGACAGACTATAGAGAATCTGGCTGTCACACACCAGACACCTCAGAAAACATTTATGCTACAGTAATATCTGTTAATTTTTTCATATTCTTACTTTGTATGGCCAACATGTATACTCTGTCACAGAGTTTGGGCCTGTGTCCCCTCACAAATTATGGTTATGACCTGAACTGCTGCTGTAAGGGGTTGACAGGTATGTTAGCCATAGCTCTCATGCAATGAGGTATGAATGTCAACAAAACACTGACCTAGCCAGAGTACATCAAGGACAGTCAGGGATACGTTTACAGTGTCAGAACTATTACTGTGTGACATTGACAGACTGAGATGAGGTGAATTACAGTACATCATTTGATATTATAGCTGTGTACACCCTTACTTACTGTCAATATGTTTAACTCATAATCCACTAGCTTTCCTACAACAGCCGACCATTGTAGGAGGGAGTAACAGGGGCAGAGCTGTCATTTGATTCAAAGCAGTGAGAGTTGAGAGGCCTGCCTGCAGCTGTTAGACAGCAGAGTATCACCAACATGTAAATACCATAGATGCACTACAGGATTACTGTTTTAATCCCTATCCCCCATACCTCTATCCTTCCATCTGAATCCCATTATATGGGGACATGTATTACATACTTGGCAGAGTGAAGTAATCCTATTTTGACCAGAACCTCTCTAAACAGCTTGCAAAACTGTTGTCTGTCTGAGTAAAGCAACATACAGACATGTTGCCCTTTAGCAGTTTATTATCTTTTGTAGGTAATGTTCATTAACAGGTGATTGCCTGTGCACCAATCTATGGCGCAGACTTGCTAAATGCATCCAAAACAGCTGAGTTGCACTTTCATAAGCCAATGACAAGGCACCACAGTGCAATATTTAAGGGCTTCATGTAGGCCTTGGCCCCTTTCTTAATCTTTGAGATAGACATTAGTGAGGGGTGGAGACTACAGTATCACAGAGGGTAGGTACAAATACTGTCCACTGTTGTTTTTCATGATATGTTTGGCCATTGTCCCATGACACTGTGATTATCTGGCAGTTCAGTGGTAAACATTGTGAGTTGTGGTCAGTAAGGAGACAGAGACATGTGAGTGTCAAGGCAACATACCCATCAGAAAATGCATGCTGCTGCAGTAGCTGCTATTTTATCAGTTCACTATATTTGTAGAGGTAAACTGTGGAACACATCCCTGTCAGTGGACCTTTTTTATGA
>NC_056732.1:747478023-747504528 GCF_019279795.1 Protopterus annectens | reverse complement strand
CAGATTTAAAAAAAGCTTGCACGGAGTGCAAGAAGAGTGTAGGAGCTTACGCCGGCAGTATGTCTGCCGTGTGATCCAGGAACAGCCGGCAGGGGCGTGCTCAAGAGCTGCTAAAGCTACTCTTGAATGGACAGTGTCATGGTATGCAAATTACCTCATTTGCTGGTGAAAGCCATGCAAATGAGGTAAATTTGTGATCCAGGAAACACTAACCTGTCCATGGAAGATTAGTGTTAGCTGCAGAAATTTACTCCGTTGGTAACGGAGTACATTTCTGCAAATAGCTAAACGGAGCTATGACAGCTCCAAATAAAGGATGCATACAGTTGAGGAAGCATGCCAATGGCCAAATATAAGGCCATTGACATTATAAAATGTTTAAAAATATAACAATTTCACTTTTTTTCCCCGATCTCCGATGTTTAAGCATAGCGCCGCACCGTTCAGATGTGCAGTGCTTATAAAACAAGAAAATAATTAAAAAAAAGCCAAAAATAGGCAATTTCACTAAAAAGCTTATTCTGCCATGCAGGTGAAGGGCAGGCTGAAGACAACATGGCCACTGAATAGTGGTTGCTAAGGGGAGGAAGCTCAGTGTGAGAGATGTAACCATGCATTACTAGGCGATCCTATGCAAATGATGATAAAGATAGTGAATCCCAATTTTCCTCAGCATGTGAGGCATGTCCCAAGAGTGTAAGAGTAGGAGTAGGTGAGTAGAAGACTAGAATATAGGCAACATCATGAGGGAGTGTGTCAGACAGGCTGTAAGGTAATTGGAGTGGCTTGTGTTTGCCCTGAGTTGCTCAGGATTGCAAGAGGCGTGCCTACAGCTGTCCTTCTTGAAAACCTCAAACCAAAGGTGCATACTGTTAAAAAATAGGAAACTTCTTGCAAACATGCACACAGTGTGTACACTTGTGTGTGCTCATCTGCTCATGTGTGCACGTGTTTGCGCTTGTTTGCGCGGTGCTGCCCCGGGCGGAAACAGAAAGGCAAAAGGAAGAAAAAGAAGTAGTAGGAAGTTAACCAAGGAGAACTAGCAGAGCTGCCAGGTGAAATATATCAGAATCAGCCAATTACACAGGCAGCAGACTAGCCCAGCCCAGCACTTTAAACTCTGCAAACACCATTCCCCCCTGATGTTTTTTCTCAAGGACTCTGCAACACTGCAGTATACAAAGAGGGAAAGCTTAAAAAGCTTAAGTCAGACAAAATGTTAGGGGCTGCTCTTGCTATCATAAACCAACATGTGCAAGGTGCTGAGGGTGATGATGTTATGACTGCTGCTGAGCAACCCACAGTGAGCAGACAGATAAGAGTGTACAGACCAAGGGTAACCTACCAGGGGCTACATGAGCTGGAGATAGTGGAGCGCTATAGGGTGGACAGAGACCTCCTACAGAAAATTATTGAGCTTTGCCGGCCGTGCCTCACACACAGAACCAACAGAGGGGAACCCATCCCAGTGGATACCAAGGTATGTGTTGGCCTAAGAATAAAGGTACAGGTACCTTCCAAAGACCAACAGGTGATATGATGGGGATTTCACAGGAATCAGCAAATAGGGTACTCCACATCTTCCTGAATGCCATGTCAGCACAGGTACCTTCCAAAGACCAACAGGTGATATGATGGGGATTTCACAGGAATCAGCATCTAGGGTACTCCACATCTTCCTGAATGCCATGTCAGCACATGTCGGTGACCATGTATATTTCCCCAATTCCTGTGAGGTATTTGCCAGCAAAATGAATCTTTTCCACCAAATAGCAGAATACCCTGAGGTAGTGGGTGCAATAGACCACCCGATGAGTGGGGTAGGGTCTACATCAACCGCAAGGGCTTCCCCTCCATCAACTGCCAGGTCATGGGCGATGCCCAGGGCACAATAATGAATGTGTGTGCTGGCTGCCCTGGAAGCTATCACGATTCCCACATCTGGCATCTGATGCAGCTGTGCCAGAGATTTGCCAATGGGGACATCCCTGATGGTCACCTAGTGGGGGATGCTTCTTTGCACGGGGGTGGCTGATGACACCCATCAGAAATGCACACACCCTGAACAAGAACTCCATAATGAGGCACAAAAAAAAAATAAATTGAGCATGTGTTTGGGATGCTCAAGTCACAGTTCCTGGGACACATCTGGTGGAGCCTTGCAGTACTCCCCAAAATTTGTCCCCAAAATTGTTATGGTATGTGCCATGCTACAAAATATGATCCTATGGAAACAGCTGCAGCGAACAGCATGGGGCAGGGCCAAACACCCCTCACCACCAAGGCCTGCACAGGCACAGCATGACTCAGAGGAGTAACAACCTGAGCCTGCCCCAGTAGGCAGAAGGAGAAATGCCCAGTATGCCCTGGCCTTGGCAAAGAGGCAACGAAAGAAATACACTGACTAGTAGGAACCCTGGAAATGACACCTCTCTGACCCCAACATACAGTAAAAGGGATGCCTAACTTGACACTACCTGTTTTCAAACATGTATAGGAGTGTACTATGTGCATCCGACATAGCCCTGCCCCCAACCTGAGGCAGGGGCCCTATTTTAAGCAATATAAAGCACTGCTAAGCCATTTTACCAGTACTGAGCATATTTAAATAAAATTGTGTCCCAAACTAACCAGAAAACGGGGCTACACCTTTGGGGTGGGCAAAGTCAGGCAAAGTTGAGCAAAGTCGGGGAAAAACTCACACCTGCTTTACTGTTCCTTAACCAGTCAGGTCTGCCCAGCAGGAAAATAAAAAACAGTGCAGGGCTCAAACTCAGATACTGTGCACTATAGTCACAGTACTGAACCACTAAGCCATGACAGCATTTCACTGCACAGACACAACTTAAGTCACTCACACATACCAGTTGGGGGGCACATACCTAATAGTCACAGCCAGCAGGACAATTGTAGACAAAAAACACAAACAAATGCTGTATCATGCCCTCTGAAGAGGCATATGGGTAACCTCCCCAGGCCTATGCAGAAGATTACACAGGCCAGAAATTATGTTCCAAAAGTATTTTATTGATGCATGGATATAAATTATATCCTGCTCCAAACCTTTTGGCTTCTTCAGTGGAGCAATGAAATATGTAAAAAACCAACCACAACCCGATCCCATTTTATGGTGTCAGTCAACACAATCAACCAATTTCAAATTTCAACTTTTTTTATTAAATGGAACCAGCACCCCATAGTGAAAAAAAGATTGTTATATAAACCTATTCAAAACATTATATATAATCAACCCTAAAAAACATTAACATGGTAACATATTAAATATAAAAAATAAAAAAACTGAATTTATGTTAAAAAATCAAAACACATGAAAAATCAGATCTTAAATATAAAAAAACTTAATAATGAAAATGGTCGAAAAAAAGGTAAATATCACATTAATGAGTTGTTGTATAATATACTGGTATTGTACAGGATCATATATATTATAAAATAGAAAATATATATCAAAGTAAATTTCTATAAATGATCATTAAGGGGAAATAATGCACCCAAATGTATGACCCAATATTTCTTTTTTGTGTCAAAATATTTTCAAGGAATTTTAACCAACAATAAAAAATGTTTGACATGTAAATAAACAAGTGATTTTTTTTTCAATTTTTTCCCTGAATTCTGTTTTAAGAGGCCTAGGGGTTTTCCCCAAAAATGCAGAACATTGACAAGTGGAAGATATATAAACTCATTGAGCAGTTAAAAAAATTTTTTAGGTCATAGCCCACTAGTATTCACTGCTAAAAAAGATTTATTGATGTAAACAGGACATACAATGTAAAAGGGAAAAAGTGTCTATCATTTCTTTCCCCAAAATAGTGAGCTGTTTGTCGTGCCCCTCCACTAAAGGAAATGTGAAAAACTTAAATTTTCCCCTTTCTGTAAAAATTAAAATCCCAAGTGTTGTCTAAAAATTTCCCAAAAAATTTCCAATTTCTATACCACCCCTAATAATCTGATTATTCCTGCCATATGTTGAAAAAGTCTCAAGACCTCTTTTTGGTTTCATGATGGTCCTGATTTTTAATAGCTGGTCCCTTTTTTTTTATCAGACCAATATTTAGCAGATTTAATGTAAAAAACAGAATTCTATAAAAGAATCTATTAGCAAGTCCAAACGGGCTGTCTCATAGTCCTCCGGGTTTTTCTTTTGATATGGCAAAAAGTTTTTGGGGATGTTACAGTTTTGGGGGTTGGGGGCTGAGCATTATTGTATTCTGGGTATTTCCTATATATTTGGTGCCTAGTGTGTTTTTGGCTTCCTATAACTAACATCCAAGAATTCAATTAGACCCTGCTGTTGGTAATCAATCCCAAAGATTACTATTAAGGTAATCAAAATTGTTAAGATATTCTGCATGCCACACCATCCAACAATCATAAGATATTTGAGATATCCATTTCACAATGTAAATATTGTGAGATGTATCATAAATTAGGTATTCTTCCAGGCCATGAACAAGCATATAAAAGTGCCCCCATAGCATTGTAACGCAATAGCATTCACCTTGAAAGATACATTTTATTCAAAATCCACATCAAATCAAAGTGTAAAATCAGGTCGTATAAGTGTTTTCCCAATCCAGTATTGTAATGCTTGAAAGTCCCATATGCTGGTATAAGATTTTACATCCAATTCAAGACAATTGCAAGTTGTCTGCTATGATTTGTAAAACTGTGATCCTAATTCTAGCTCTACCTGAGGAGTAGGTTTAAATATTCAGTCAAGAAGCTGAAAGTGGTTCAGTTAAGAACCATGACCAGACACAATAGGATCTGCAGGTAAGTCAGGATTTGTATTTTGGCAGTAGGTAAAGTATCTGTTTGTTGGGATCCTTAACTGTCAATGTTACAATATGTTGGACAAAATACCATTCTCAAGCACTACTCAGGAACTCATCATCCTTTTAAAAGTTGGTGGATAAGTCCATTTTCATATAACATTTGTGGTCAGATAGCTGTCAATCCTTCCAGTGGTATATTATGAAACACTGCCCCACCTTTATCAGCCTTGACAATTATACAGTATTTCTTAATTCCTCAAGTGCCTGTCTTTCAGTCTGCTGAATGTGCTGATAGAATGTTAGCCATAATAATGTAGATCCTAAGTACTGCCTGTGAAAGCTGTAACATGCATATTAGCAGGAGGTTGAAATGTGACTTAAGACCTAAAGTCAGTAGATCTTTGAGCTGATTATTTCATCTGAAAAATATCTTAAGGTTTAAAGACAATTCAAACATCATTTACATTTGATATTGATCAAAAGCATTACAATACTAATTGGATTTAGTTTACTCTGCCTTTTTGGGGGGCCCTTGAGATTGTTTCCAGTTTTGCACCACGTTCTTTCCTATTTGGTTTACTAGTCTTAATGAATCTGACTAGCAGTGTGTTGCATAGAGGATATCCATGTCTTGACTGGAATGTCTCATCAGTACCATGGATCAACAGAACCTCAGTGATGGATGCCAATTTGCATTTGTAATTTGAAAGCCTCTCAGAGTCAAATTTGGCATCTAGCTTTAAGCTATTTACATAAAAACTTTACAGTGGACTTAAATTGTTGGCCCATGGTCCAGACCCAAGAGCTGACCAATGAGTGTTGAGGCAGTTCAAGAGGGATCTTGAGTTTGTACAAATTTGTATTTTAGAGGAATTTAACAAATTTGAGGGTTAAGATTTAAACAGATTTGCATTGAAACAACAAACAGGTTTAGCTATTTTCTAAAGAACTGTAGAAAATTTTAAAACTCACAAAAAAAACTTTCCCTTTTGCTTTGGAACAGGCTCCCAACCTACATTAAGCTGAGTCCCTCACTGACACTCTTCCAGAGGAATCTTGATGAGTGTATGTGAAACTGAACTGTCACACCATGGATCACTACATTAGCTCTACAACACAGAGGCATAGGGAACTAACCCCAGGTGTGGTGATAGCTGCACACTCTGACCATACTAATATATGCCTTCAGGCTGGTAGCCTATTACACCTATGTATATATTGGGGAACACAGTATATTAAGCCAAAGATGGATGGGCAGAGATGTGTGTAAGAGGGTGACCATGACAGGGAGCCATCCAGGACTGTCCCACCCAGCACACATCCCAATAAGACATGAGGTGCACATCTCACCCACTAAAAAGCCACCAGTATCTGTAAGCATTACAGTGTATGGTCATGTGCCTGCTGTATAACATGACTGTACAATGAAGTACACATCTACTATCTGTAGACATGTACCTGTCACATAGGTTCATATGTATGTAGTAGACTATCTTCCCGAAGGCATATATTAGCCTAGGCAAGTTGTGCAGCTTTCATCACCCCATTGGTTAGTCTCCTAAGCCCTAGTTCTAATAGTTAGTACCCTAAGCCCCTTTCTAGTGGGGCTGCTGATGTGATCCCTGGCATAAATTGTCTGTTTCCCATCCACTCATCAAGGTTCCTATTTAAGAGTGTCAGTGAGGGGCTCTGTCTGATGTACATTGGGACTCTTTTCCAGAGTAAGGCAAGTTTCTGGGATGGTACTCTATCCCACCAGCATGTTGTATTCATTGTTGTGATGAGGTTTATATTCCTGGATGTGTAGGGGACTCAGTTTTGTTTTCCTTAGATGGAGCATGTTCAACAGTTATGTGTTGGACATGGCTCTGTATGTTAGCAGAGTTGCCTCTGAGTAGGAAGCAACAGAGAACAGATTTAGTTTTTCCAGTTGTGTTGCATAACACAACTGTTTGAGGCCAGTAATTCCCTTTGGGGAGGTACCTGTGGTCTAGCTGCTGGATATGCCCAGTGAGTACATCCAAAATGTGCATTGTACTCAATGATGAGTCTGATGACAAGAGTAGAAGGCCACCACTACCTCTTTGATCCTGATGCAAAACCTTTGTTGATTAGGTGGGCCCCATATAAAAACTTTCAACATGGTTGTAAAGGAAAGATGACATCTACTTGTGTCCCCAGATCCCATTACCTTGTGTTTTAGTAAAACCCATTTTGTTGTGGGCTTTTTTCAAAGGGTTACTATGCATTTTATTGAGCTTGAGGCCATGATTCTGAACCACACATCTGTCTATAGAGTCCCTTCTGGAGAATATTTGTGTCATCCGGGAATCTATTATGGCAAACACTTTACAGTTCCCAGCAACTTAGTCAACCACAACCCTCCTGTGTTGGCATGTTCATATTCATGTTGGAGATACCTGGGCCCTTAGCTGAACATGGCTGTTTTTACACTATTTCTTCTGACCCTGTCTAGCAGGATCTGACATGATCCCTGAATTTCCTCTTTCCAACAAGGTTCCTTTGAAGACAAGACACTCTGCTTGACATGTATGGGAATCTATTCCAACGGAGGGGAACTACCTCAGCAGTTTTGTTTAGTTGACAATTAGCCCACTCTGGGGTTGTATGGGATCAAAGGAGGGCCCAGGTTTGGGCCAATTTTCCAATCCCCCCTTTTTTTTTTTTTTTGTGATGTATGGATTTATGCCCAGGTTGGTGAGTTCATCTATGATACCTGACTGGGGAATGGTGTCAAAGGCCTTAGGGTATAGGTAGCCAACTGTGTGGGAGCTACAAATTGACGAAAATTTAAAATTTAAAATTTTTTAACATTATGCCAGGGGCTTTAAACCCAGAAATCAGTGGGGTTTAAAAGTTGTCTATGGGTAAAGGGTGCCAGAACTGAAACGCCTGCCTTTTTAAAAATGGGAAAGACATATACCAACCTTGATGAGTTTTCCCCCACTGATAGTGGGGGTATTATTCTGACCCACCTTAAAAAAGAATATACCAATTTTGGGGTAAGAAAAAGCCTAGAACACCGTAATAGGTTCAGATCAAATCAATAGGAATAGTTAAAGTTTTTTCAAAATAGATGAAACTACTTTTCAAAATGTGTTTTTTGTCAAAACCCGTTAACATTGGAACAAGAAAAATCCAATAAAGGCTTAGGGTTGAAAGGCTTCTTTTGTGATCAATATCAAATTTAAATGATGTTTTTTTTCCCAAAATTTTTTTAAAAAAAAAAAAAATTTTTTTTAATTTTTTTAATTAAATTTTTTAAAAAAATTTTTTTTTTTTTTTAAAAATTTTTTTTAAAAAAATTTAAAAAACTTTAAAAAAAACGGAAAAATTTTTGGGAAAAAAGGGGGGGTTGGGGGTTTTTTTGGGAAATTTTTTGGGGGAAGGTTTTAAAAAAAAATTTTTTTAAAAAAATTTTTTTAAAAAAAAAACCCCCCCAAAAAGGGTTTTTAAAAAGGGGGGAAAAAAAAAAAAATTTTTCCCCCTTTAAATTTCCCCGGGGGGGAAAAAACCCAAAAAAAACCCCCGGGGGTTTTTTTTTTTTTTAAAAAACCCCTTCCCCCCAAAAAAATTTAAAAAAAATTTTCCCCCCGGGCGGTTTAAAAAAAAATTTTTAAAAAAAAATTGGGGGGAAAATTTTTTTTTAAAACATTTTGGGGTTTAAATTTTAAAGGGAAACCATTAATTAATTTCCCTTTGGGGTTTTTTTTAAAAAGGAAAAAAAAAAAAAAATTTTTTTTCCCCCCTTTTTTTTTTGGGGGGGGGTTTTTTTAATCCCAAAAAAATTTTTTTTAAAAAAAATTTTTTAAAAAAAAAAAAGGGGAAAATTAAAAAGGGGGAAAAAAAAAGGGCCAAAAAGGTTTTTTTTTAATTTTCCCCCAAAACCCCCCCAAAAAAACCCCCTTTTAAAAAAAAAAAAAAAAAAATTTAATTTTTTTAAAACCAAAAAATTTTTTTTTTAAAAAAATTTTTTTTGGAAAAAACCCCTTTTAAAAAGGGGGCCCCAAAAAAAGGCGGGGAAAAAAAAACAAATTTAATTTGGGGTTAAAAAAATATCTTTGGGTAAAATTTTAAAATTTTTAACCCTTTTTAAAAAAAAGGTTTTTTTTTTTTAAAAAGGAAAACCAAAAAAAAAAAATTTTTGGGAAAAACCCCAGGTTTTTTTTTTTTTTTAAAAAAATTTTTTTTAATTTAAAAAACCCAAAAATTTTTTAATTTGGGGAAAACCCCCCCCTTTTTTTTAAAAAACCCCCCTTTTTTTAAAAAAAAAACCCCCCCAAATTTAAAAAAAAATTTTTGGTTTTTTTTAAAAAAACCCCCAAAAAAAAAACTTTTCCTTTTGGGCCAAATTTCCCCCCGGGAGGCTTTTTTGAAAAAAAAAAAAAATGTTGGGCCCTGGGGGAAAAGAACCAGGTTTTGGCCCCCAAGGAAAAGTTGAGGGGGTTTTGGTATAACCCCTTTAAAGATGTAAGGAAGAAATTGTAAAAACCCCTTGGAAACCCGGGGGGGGGGTTTGGGCCTTTTTTGGGGCCCCTTTTTAAAAAAATTCCCCCGGGGAAAAATGCTAATGTCCCCCCTGAGAAAAATTTGATAAGTCTTAAAAATTGGGGGTGGGACATGTTTTTGGGTAAACCAAAAGGTCCCTGAAGAAAAACCTTGTTTTTAAAATATTTTAATAAAATTGCCCACCAAAAAAATTTTAAAAATTTCCAAACATCAAAAAGGGCAATGGGACTCCAAAACCATGCGAGTGGGCCCCAATTCTCATTGCACTTATAGACACATGTCAATTCACCAACCGGCCCAACGTATTAAAAAAGACCCAAAATTTTGGCCCTGCATAACAAACTTTAAAAAAAAAAGAAAGTTAAAAAAAAAAGAAAAAAAAACTCCTCAGTTCATAAAAAACTGACCCTTTAAAATTTTCCAAGAAAATTTTGAAAAAAATTCCCAAAAGTTTAAAGAAACCAAAGCTTTTTTAGCTATGTCAAAAATTCAAAAACTCAATTGTTTGAGTTAGGGAAAGGTAAATAAAACAGACAACTGAATTGCCAACATCTTTTCAGAAGGTTTATCAATTTACCCCTCTCACCAAAAAGGGGCCCCTTCCATACCGGAGATTTTAAAACCCGAAAACACTTCAAGGTTAAACACCTTCCAAACCAAAAACACGGGTTTTATGGGAGACATTTTCCCGGCTGTTCTATTTAACTCCCAAAAAAAACGACCCCACCTAACAGCTTTAGCTCACCCCTTCAGGTTGCTGTTTAATGGGACAAACCCCTTTCACACTCCACAATGGGGCACAAAAGACCTGGGAAATTTTTTATAAACCTAAAAAGCCTATCTGCAAGGCCATGGACCATCATTATGGAACTATAAACAAGCATTGGGACCCCAAACCCCAAACCCACCCCTTTTGGTTTGGGAGGGGGAGATCATGGTCCCTAAACCTGTAGACTTTTAAGGGAGTACCCGGACATAATCAAGAAATTTGAAAAAACCCCCTTTTTCCACAAATGGTAAAAATTAGACCTTTTGAAAAAAGCCCTTTTCCAACCCCCCATTTTTTCCCAAAAAACATTTCGATCCAAAAAAAAAGGGCCAACTGGGGGTCCCCCCAAAAAAAAAATGTAAAACAGGGAAAAACTGTTCGGGGAAAAAAACCCAGATAAACCCTTCGCCTAGAAAGAACAGCCCTATAAAATCCCCAAAAAAAATTATAAAAAAAAATTATTTTTAAAGAAAACAAAGATTCATATTTGTCAAAATCTCAAAAAATAGACTTTTTAACACCAAGGCCAAAAAATTCCCCCAAATATTGCCAAATCCTGGAGAACTAGGCTTTTTCCCCCTTCAATTAAAGACCCATTTTCGGAAAATGCAAAGTTTGAATCAGGTCACAAAAAACCACTCTAAAGCCAGGCAACATATACCAACCCCCCGGGGTTTCTACTGAATGAAAACAAAACCCCCATCCCAGGGAACATACCCACCTACGTGTCTAATGGAACGGGTGGTTATAACCCAAAAGCCCCACACCCGGGGATCCCTTAGTATGACCTTTGAAGGTAACAACATTGGAACATAAAAAAAGTTGGTAACCAAACCGGGCCCCCCTATTGGGGTTTTAAAAAGGCAATATGTCTAAAACCTGAAGCTTCTTTGAACATACCAAAGCGGGGGGGTAAACCACCATTGTTTGAAACATTAAAACCCAAACCCCCTCTGGAATTTAAAAAAAACCAAAACAATAAACCCCATGCACAAGATTTGAAGGCCCTCAAACCCACACTGTGAAAAAACCCAAAACTTCAAAGTACAATGGATCCACGGGGCAGGGGGGTCCCCGTTTTTTTTTGGACGGTAACGAATTTTTTTAAAAGGCAGTCTAAAACTTGCCTTAAAACCCAATAGTAACAAAAAAGGGTATGGAAGTGTGGTGTCAAAGGGGCCTAACTTGAAAAGAGCATCCCCCTTTAAAATCTGTACCCATGTCAAATTGGTTCAACAAAAGGGGATAAAAATTTTTTTAAAAGGCTTGGGTTTAAATTTTTAAAAAAAAACCCTAAAAAATTTTTTTTTAAATTTAATTTATAAATAACCAAAAAAAAATTTAATTTTATCCCCCTTTTTTAAAAGGGGGAAAAATTTTTAATAAAAAAAAAAATTTTTTATACAAATTTAAATTTAAAATAAATGAACTTGGCACGGTCATAGTCCTTATAATCAATACAGGAAATCCTTTCTTCACATGGCACACACCTCATCACAAAGGTTTCTCATCCAGAAAAAGAGGTCATTGTTCTCATCTACTCATCACTCATTAGACCCATTATAGAGTACAACGCCACTTTTTGGTATGTACCTCACAAGACATCTACAACAACTGATTGGCTGCAGAAATACTTTCACAAAGAGGATTATTGGCCTCAAAGAGATGCCCTACACAGACCGGGGTTCAAAAAATCCAGCTTTTTACTCCATCGCATATCGCCTACTCAGAGGTGATCTCTCCTCAACATACAAAGCTATGTCAAACCCAGAGCTGCTGGACATGCTCCACTTAAAGAAATGCCATTCCCTCTGAGCTACACACTCTAGGGACCTAAACCTTGTCACCACAATAAACAAAACATGCTGGAGGGATAGATTTCTGTCCCAGATACTTCCCATACTCCAGAATAAACTACCTATATATATATATATATCAAATAAAGTTCCTCATTAGCACTCTTCAAGAAAACTCTTGATGATTGGATGGGAAATATGCAATTCACCCTGGGGTTCACCTCTGTGGCTCTCCTTGACAGTGGCACAGGAAAATAATTTTCTTGGGTGGCAAAAGCCAGGGTACATTTTTAGGCTAGTCTTGTATAGTTCCCAGGGCCGATAGCCTAGAACTTACCTATGAACCTATGAACCTATGAACCTTTGAGCCTTGCCTAAAAAAGGTAATATGGGGACAGCAAGAGCCTTGGCCAGTATTCAGAAGCATAGGGGTGACAGGTGCAAACCATATCTAGTGAAGCAATGAGGCATGTCTATCATGTAATCCCAGGCAGACAGAGACTGGATACCCTTTGAATGACACCAGAAGCTCAGCCAATTGTTGAAGTTTATCATCTTTCTGTTATATTGCAGTATCATGTAGGTGAAGGTAAGATGCTACTCAAGGTCAGGGTCATACCAGCCTGGGCCACATGATCATAAAGCTACTATATATCTATTGTCATGTTGTCCTGGGAGGTATGTCTCAGATCATTCACACTGACATGTACAAAGACCATGTCATATATGTACCTGTTCTGGAGTGATCTAAGTGCTTGTGTATGTGGCGGATCATAGCACGTGACAGACAACTGTCAGTAACTTTCCCCTTGTCCAGCCTAGTGAGTGGAACATCTGTGTGCCTGACTATGGAGTCACCTATTACTAGTATGTTGTGTATGTTGTTTTGCCTTAGGGCCTGTTGTGAGGCACACTGCTCTGATGTATTATGTGTTTTTTGGCATGTGCTTGGAGGTGCATGTTGCTTGCTTGTCTGCTTAGGAGGACACTCACTCATTTTCAGATTAATATTTGTATTCTCCGATTATGGTAATGTCTATTTATGTGTGTGTTTTGCTGGTGCATATATTGTGGGTCTATGTGAGACTGTTGTTTTTGTGCTTGTATAACCCTACTCCTTTTGACTGTATTGTCCACTATTGGGTTGACAGAGCTTAGCCATCGGTTTGACCCTGTGTGTGCCAGCATGTGGTGCATCAACCCATATATGATATGGTCATGGCCTATGCATAAAATACACTCACAATACACCTAGTATGATAAGCCTGCTGAGGTTAGCAAATGTGAAAAAAACCCTTGGGCAAACTGTCAGCGAGTAATGTCTGTATTGCACCATGTAACTCCATATTGCTTGCTGAAGTGTAAAGAAGTACTTAGTTTGGATTAAGAACCCTGCACTTGCCAACTGTGTATGTGTGCATCTGTCTCTCCCTGGGGAGAAAGCAACCTTTATGGAGACTACTCACACCCCTTAAAAGTGATATATTCATCTTTGTCAAGTCTGATGATGTCACCATCCTACAAATACACCTGTGGGAAGGTGAAATTTTTGTAATGTGTATAGCGCATCATGTAAATGCATACTGCTGTAGTATCGTTAAGTAGTAGTTTAAATCCTGCACTTGCCAACTGTGTGTGTCTCCCTGAGGAGGGAGCAAACTTTTTGGAGACTACTCACACCCCTTAAAAGTGATATACTCATCTTTGTCAAGCCTGATTATGTCACCATCCTACAAATACACCTGTGGAAGCTATCATCCCAGTAATGTGTATAGTGTGTCATGTAAATGTGTACTGCTGTAGTATCATAATGTAGTTAGGTAGGGGTTTGAATCCTGCACTTGCCTACTGTGTGTGTCTCCCTGGGGAAGGAGCAACTTTTTTGGAGACTACTCACACCCCTTAAAAGTGATATACTCATCTTTGTCAAGTCTGATGATGTCCCCATCTTACAAATATATCTGTGGGAAGGTAAAAGTGCAATAATTTGTATAGTGTGTCGTGTAAATGCATACTGCTGTAGTATCATAATGTACTTAGGTAGGGGTTTGAATCTTACACTTGCCAACTGTGAGTGTGTGTCTTCCTGGAGAAGGGAACAACCTTTTTGGAGACTACTCACACCCTTTAAAAGTGATATACTCATCTTTGTCAAGTCTGATGATGTCACCATCCTACAAATATACCTGTGTTAAGATGAAATCCCCATAATGTGTATAGTGCATTGTGTAAATACGTACTGATGTAGTATCATAATGTAGTTAAGTAGGGGGTTTGACTCCTGCACTTGCTGAGTGTGTGTGTGTCTCCCTGGTGAGGTGGGATGTAGAGTATATTGTGAAATAGATGCTAAGGATGAAGCCGCCAGGTAACAGGAAAAGAGGAATGAATAAGAGGAGGTTTATGGCTGTGTTGACAGAGGACATGCAGGTGGATGGTGTGACAGTGCAAGATGCAGAGGGCAGGAAGAAATGGAAACAGATGATCTATTGTGGTGACCCCTAATGGGAGCATCCGAAAGGAGAAGAAGAAGAAGACGTTGTAGCTCAACCCTTGTGGACTGTGAACACCATTACCATCCATCATTCCACAAGTATGTAACCTGTATAGAGGCTGTATCTGAACAGAGTGTTTAGATGAGTGGTGACTTCATATGTCAGCTTATGTATGACAGCCAGGGACACTGTCCAGTACCATTGCCATTGTGGTTTGGACTTTGGTAAAGAGATGTCTTAACTAGAGTGTCTGTGAATCATCAGGTTTTACATTCTTCAGGTCTGGAAATGTGGCCCTTGTGTAATAGCAGGGTGGTGAAATCTGCATTCAAACTGTCTGACAAGAAATTGGTAATGTCAGTCAGACAAGTGTACTTTGTGACCATTTACATTAATTGTGACCCAATCTGAGATTTCCCCTGTAGATTATAAACAGAAGAATGGTAGAAAGAGGTTTGGCACATCTGCCAGGGGCATGATGACCAGCAGTGCTCTGACGAGAACCCCTGGGCATCTGCCTATGTGGTACCATTCCAAACATCTGGCTATGGCTGATGTGCCCTGATACATGTGCCATAGATACCACAATGTCCTGGCCAGTGCCAACCATACTCTGCCCCATAGCTAAGGGCAATGGTGATGATGGATGTACAGGCAGTATGACTGTGTGCATGGATGGGGTGGAGACTTGTGTATTGTCAAATGGTGGCCCAACAACAGACTCTGACAAACCTGCCTGTGTCTCAACACACCTCTCCTCATGATCACTGTCTGTCTCAGTGACATCAGGTTCCCTGCTGTTCTGAACCAGCCCCACCTCACCACCTGTGAGAGGAAAACAGGAAACACTCCTTTAGACCTGAACATGACTTCAGACCACATGCATACATGCACACATGCGCACATGCACACCTGCGCACATGCGCACATGCACACATGCACACATGTACACATGCGCACATGCACACATGTGCACATGCACACTTGCACACAAACAAAACTACACTCCTACCGAAAGCAGACACACACACAACACCAGCAATCACAGGACATACACAATAGCAAGTGATGGTGGAGTACAGTATCACAAGCAAAACAGTCATATCACACATGTCAGCTTGCAGGACATGTGTTGCTCAACATCATGCAGTGCAAATGTAGTCAGTCCTTGTTACTAACAGTATACATGGCTTTGATGCATGTGTTTTGTTATTAGGTGATGGCCCTCCCCCTGGAACACAATGCATACATGGACACGACATTGCTGTGCAGGTATTCATAACCCTGTGATGTACTGTGCACCATAACTCACAGGTGTACATACCATTGCTGGATGTGTATCTGTGTAACAGATAGGTATCCAATGCTGATTACAGCCTCTGTGTCTTTAGCAAATAATTGTGGACACATTTTTAGCACATGCATGATGCGTATTCACACAACATCATCAGTGGTGCATGGATAATTGATGGAATACCAATCAGCCACATACCCAATGTACGGTACTTATGGTGAGTGTAGATCATATTGTGGACATGCCAGTCTCATCCATGACATGGCATGCGAAAACACAACTGCATATTTAAACACTACACATATCCAATATGTGTCATATGACCTAGCCACTCAGTAGCATCACAAGTCATATATGTGTCAGTTGTGCAAATGGTGATTGGTATGCATACTGTTTAGAGGTGCATATGTGTGCACACACGCATCATTATGGTGTGTAGCAATGACAGCTACGTGTAGTACTGTGGTTACAATAACTGGATGGGGTATAGTACCATAGACCATCATTATGAAGCATCAGGTGGTCACTTAAGGCTACAAATGTTTCACAAACCAGCACAAATCATGCTGAGCCAGAACTGTACTACCTTAACTAAATTCACCATTTCACAACCAGTTGTTATGTGAGTTTGTGAAGAGGCCAATAAGGAGCATTCAATGACATGAATGTGTAGTGTGTTGCAGAGTGTTTAAATGCCTCAGGATAGACCTCTACCCCTCAGGTATATTATGTGTAATGTGTGGATGAGATTTTGGATACTGGAGTGTGTCTTTACAGAGGGTTTGGGAATCCTTTATGTGTAGCATGTTAAAATGCTCTGTGTATGACATAGATGTGTATGTTATGTGAATGTTGAGTATCAACTGTGCCTATCCAAGGGTCACTACAGTCTAGCCACATTTTTTGAGATGGTCTGGGTATTGCATGTGTTTGAGGCAGCTAATCACATTAGTGAGATGTGTGTGCTCTTACACCAAACATGCACAGCATGCATTATGGGTAGGTGTGTTACATGTGTACACGGCCTACACCTTAACTATGACATGCACTTTTTTTTTACAATAATAAATGTAGAACACACTCACCAGCATCTGCCTGCTGCCTTGATGTCACCCCAGAGGTACCTACATAGAGATGAGACAGTTTGTTAGTGGCCACACCTGTGGCATTGCTACTGTGTGTTTGCAATCTTACAGTACAACAACAGTTTACATTCACAGGGCTACAGATTATGTTCCAAATGATCAGTATTGCACAACAACAGGCTCCACATATTTGAATGACACTCTCCACATCTCACATATGCATGATCTACCAATACAGATAACAGTAGTCTACAGATATATCATGTTACCTGCATGCTCCATGTGTGCTTGCTGGGTGGCTCCAACCTCTATCATGGTGTATGTCTGCTGCTGTTGTAGTTGGTCAGGTGCCACCAGGCTCTTGAGCAGCTCCTCCACTCTGGTGAGGGGGGGAATGGATGTTAACACCACCCCCTGTTGCAAGCTGTTCTCTATGCACATCAGTGGCACACTGACAGACATGTCTGAGAATATCACTGCAGTGCTGACTTACCTGCTCATATGTGCGGTTATGCAGGCCTACCTCATTGACCCTGCAGACAAGATCTTGCCACATTGCAGTATGCTCCTGCTGGTCCTGGCTGGTCCGTGAAAACATTAGACGGTAGTGCTGAATCATACTGCTAGTGATGATATCATCTTCAGCCCTACTGTAACTTGGGTTCCTGTGGTGGGCCATGATCCCTGGAAGACATGAATACAAAAATATGTCTGAGCAAGTCATATGGCACATTTAACATTATACAGTACAGATATCACTGAACTGCCATATATAGCAACCTATAAGCTAACCGAGAGTGAAACACTGTAACTGCCACTTATCACTGCTCACTCCACAACTGCTTGAAAGTGTCTTGCTCACTCTCCATCTAATGAACCATGTTTTGCACAGCAACAAAATAAAATCACTATATAAGACTATACAAGAGTACCTGGCACACTGTATGCAACATGATGCACCACCTAGCCACAGCAGATATACATCAAGCTGATGTGTAAAGAAATATATCATCCATCATAATCAGTGTAAGGTCCAGTAAATGTATTACTATTATACCACACAACTTGTTAATGCCAAAACCGTGGCCAAAATATGTGCACAATTGGGAATATAGGTCACATACTGCTGTAGTACACTATGAATGTTGCTAGATACGCAGTTATATGTATTATCACACATATGTCAAAGGACATGTTACAGACATACCCACACACACATCAGACATAATTACAGGACACAAAGGTATGACAACCCAGATAAGCTTTCAGTGTGCACTATACAGTACTGTGTGTCAGTACTTACACAACCTTAACCTTGAGAAATGTAATCTGTGATGAATACAGGGACCACACAAAACAGTGGATGCAAGCAATGTGGACATAAACCATACTTTGCTGTACAGGCCCAGAGCTTCAATTAGTACTACAGTACACACAGGATTTGCATTCAACATCGGTACCAATCAATAATCATAGATATAGTGCTTTAGCCTTCAATGACACACCCTAGTTAAAACCAAGGGACTTAATCACACTGTATGCAAGAGCACTTGTTCTGCCTAGCAACAGAATACACAGCTTTTGCTAGGATCAAAGCAAGGACCCATAATACCATAACATAAACAGTTTCCCACTAAGTTATCCCACAGATATATATATTTGATGTATTCACAAACATATTGCATCACAGTTAGTCAACAGTACAGAGAATCTATTGCAACAAGTAGGTGTGTATGAGTATATATATATAAATATATATATATATATATATATATATACATACATGCATATATACAGATACATATCCATTTGTCTGCATATACATATATATATATATATATATATATATATATATATATATATATATATATATATATATATATATATAGACACATATACATTTCACCTTTCATAGTGAGAATATCAATTATACAAGGGATGTAAGGTGTACAGTAGTGTAATAAAATTGCACAGTCTTGGGATAAATGTATTGAAGGTGTTCACAGCCCAGGTAGCTTTAGCAGGCCTTACTGGCTTCAATAATGCAAACTGAACAAACCACCCACAGTGTTTAACCACCACATGTCATATACCTGCACTGTATGCTGTCTTGTTTGTCACACACTAAAACCTACATACATGCACATACTAACCTTCACCAACATATATATCTCCCCCCTTCACAAACAGTTGCAATATGTCCCCTGTTGTATACACATATACAGATGTGAATATATATGACACATATATATTTCACTGTATGTGTATGGCATACACACACATGGTCCACACTGTTGTATGTCCCTGGACCTCACAGCTGAACTGTTGGGCCTTGCTGCAACACAATCAGGTGTCACATATGAACACAGGCTAACATTGGGGGTATATATGGCAATAGATGCTAGATAAGCATACTAGACTGCTACAGCAGTTGCCAATGCTAAGCTACACTTTAATATGACTATCATGCATGTGTTGTTCTGTCACACCCATGTTTATATAATGTCAGCACTAATCCCCCCAACAGCCATTGGCCACACTACTGTACAGAACACAGATAACATGGATCAGATCTTTGACATTTAATGCTGAGCTACACATTTCACAGGTATGTCCCACTGCCCACAGGTACACACAGTATTGTCCATAGCAGTAGTTAAGCAGAACATCTGTGCAGAAAGAGGTACTGCTGCCACATATGAATGTTTCACATTATGTAGACTATTCTTCAATAACATCTACTACATGCCAGTAAATACATATGTGTCACATACATTTCCTTTGCATAATTTGGTAATATTTCTTTTTCCTTTTTTCTCTCTCTCTCTCTGTCAGTCTCTGCAATAGAGTGATTGAGTTTGTTGGCAGAGATTGCGGCCTGCTTTTGTAGGAATTTGCACATGAGCATGTGATCGCCTCTGCACCAATTAGTGCCCACCATTTGCTAATTGCATGCAGCCTGCTGTGTAGTAATTGCAGTAATCACTGTCATAGCAACCCAGTACTATAAATTGCTGACTCATGTAGGCATGGCCCTTTCAGCTTTCCAAGATGGAGATCATCCTTGTTTGGTGTGGACATCATTGTTTAAGACAGAAGGTTGGTATAGTTCTTATATCAGAAGCCAGAGGTGTAGCCAGAGATTTACATTTTGTACTCAGACTTACTGTTGCTGCTTCCAGTACCCACTTGTCAGTGTAGAAATGTACTCACCCCTCAAAATGCTACCCCAAGATACATGGAAGGATGTACTTTCTTTTCGACTGTTACAATTAACTGCCATACAAAGCTAGTTATAGAGATGTATTCCTTTGGCACAAGCATTGTTTGTGAACTGCTATACTGTGAATATTCATTTACTCCGTTCTAAACAGTTTCTGCTTTTTTTAGTGTTGACAGCACGAGCTGCTCAGAAAAACTGGACACATTTCAGTACAGTGAGTATACTTACCTACATCCTTGGTAGACCCTGCACACACAGGTATATTCTACATTTGGGTAGGGTTGCAGAAGTACAAAGAGTGTAAGTAGTATTGTGTGGATTTTATCTTGCTGGACTTACACGGTTGCTGTGCATATGTTAGTTTATCAAGGCATGTAGTCTGTCTGCGTAACTCCTAACTGTGGACCTATCCACATGATAGCCAGAAAATAGCCTGTTATTTTTTGTCTGTGCACCACACAAGTCTTTTCAGCAATAGAGCAATGGCATTCTTACAGTTGGTTGCTACCAGTACATGGCTACACCCATTTGTATTTCAGTGCTGTATTCCTACATAAGGGTATGCTTCCAAAACTCCTTCCAAAGCTATTTGCACAGTGTGTAACAGCAGAAATGTTAATATGCCTCTGTGTTTCTGCCTCTGCCAGACCTCTCAACCAATCAGGTACATATTTGAACAAAATCAGGGAAAAGTCAAGAAAAAGTCAGGGACAATCAGGGTCACCTTTAAAATATTAGTGCCATTAAGTTGAAACATTGAGAGAATCAGAGCATATGAATTAATACACCTTTTTTGAAGTCAAAGAATTGTCTAACTCTTAATTATTGTCATTATTCATTAAGTGTAATTCACCACCTTTCTGTCCAAAGTCAGTAGTTTTAGGAGGGATTCAGAGGTACAGAGCTAAAATTTGGGTCAAAATCAGGGACGTCCTTGAAAATTAGGGACAGTTGAGAAGTATGGCCTCTGCCCTAAACAGATATGCCAGTGTTTGTCCTGCTGTGATACTGTGTGGGGTTGTAAAGTGATGGTGTAACATTATTTCCTGCTAGAATGGCTGCTTCTCTTATCACAGTCATGTAATGTAATCCCACAACAACTGTTGGTCAACATCCACAGAACAAGTTGTGTGGTATGGTATTCCTAATTTTCCTTTACATTCACTCATTCTGATGCATGATATAATCATTTAAGTACCAACTTGATGTATATTTACCATGGCTTAGTGGTACTTAATGTTGTGTAGTGTGTGCAAGGTTCGAGGTTCAAGACTTACCAAGGTGTTTTATTTTGTTCCTGAGCAGAACAAGGGCCCTCATATACAGAGTGACTAAGGCACTTTTAAGCAGTTGTAAGTGGGTTTGCATGGGTTTTCACATTGCTGTGCATTGCTTAGCCAAGTGTAAACAAGTGCAAACCCACGCAAACCCGCTAACTACTGCGTAATAGTGCTTACTCCCACTCACCCCGCGATAATTTCTTTGAAAGAAAAGAAAAATAGGAAGATAGGAAAGTGGGTGGAAAAGGGGCACAGAGAGGGAAAGACAGTATGGAAAATAGTTTGGGATGTGCAGGACAGGTGTAGGGAAGGTCCATAGCTGCCCATTTCTTCATCAGCAACGGCTGTGCATAAGCAATACATTTGGAGGTAGATATGAACCCTTCAACTCCTGAGGGAGGGGTGAGGACAACAAAGTATGTTGTAATGCCAGTTAAATAACATTTCATGTGTCCAGTGGACATGTGTGCAAAATGGGCAGCTATGTATGGGGCTTAATTTTCTTTTTGGGAGCATATTGCCCCTTTTTTTCAGGTGAGAGTGGAATGTGGTGTAGGGGAAGTAGGTATATTTCGGGAGGTAGGTTAGGGGGTAAACAGACAAGACAAACAAGATACATACAGGGGCGGTATATGACACATGTGGAGGGTAAACACCTTTGACAGGGAGGGATGTTTGGAAATCGCAAGCCCATGAGCCCCCAGATGGAAAAAGTGGGACTGAGGTCCCCACCAATGGGCAATCACCACTGCACCTTCACAGCCCAGAAGGTGGCTGTGCTGGGGATTGTGTAGGAGGGCCAGGTTGACCCGTGAGTTGTGCCACTTGGGCCTCAAGCTGGCGTAGAGGTTCTGCAACAGAACATTCAATCTCTCTATGCACCATAGCCCGGACCATACTAAGGGTAATAAGTGCCTCTCCACCCACGCTTGCATGGTTTGGCCAAGCCCCATCCCCTGCAGCGCTTCTACCCAAAGGTGGCACAGGTCCAATGTAGGAGGAGGTCCCAGGCTGGTCACTGGATCTGCTGGTGCCAGGTGCCATAGCCAGCTGAGGTGGGGCTGGTGGGTCTGCTAGGACCGGCGTTCCATACAAACTATGTTTTGGAGAGTTTAATAAAGCTATGGGTTAGTAACAGTCAACAGCATTGCCTATTAGTTATAACAGCATGCAGAGGTATTCCCATAACTCCAACACACCAGATTTTCAACAGTTGAAAAGCAAGCATGACACATGCATATATAGAACAGTAGTGGACATTACAACAGCATGTAGGTTGAATTGATGACAACAGGCCACCAATATTGTGGTATTTTAACAGGGCACATGCATAGAAATAAATGCAAATATTTATAAACCAATAGGACATATGTCCCAACAAATATTTTGAGATTAGACATACCGATTGAGGTGTAGAATTGCATTTTTTATGCACATTCAGTAGGGTTGAAGAAAGATAGCTCAATTAACAACTTATATATCCTTCTTGTTTTCACTACATTCCTATTAACTGCAGTTATATGTCCCTTACATGTATTATTACACTACCCAATGTCCTTATATTGTGCAAATTGGATTTTGCTAGATCATTATATACATGAGCTGTATCTTACATACAAACTGTCCAAGGTGCAAATGTTACTGCAACATCTTCTGAGAGTTGCTCACACACACTACTGCTAAGATGGTACACTGACAGCTCTACTTTCATATAATTATCTAGATATGTTCAGGTGAAAGTATCAGTTATATGTTAACAGCTCCCTACATTTCTGGCAGCACACTGACATTTCTGGGGAACACAATACCAAGCTACTCATGTGCCAGATTAACCTGTACATGCTGGGCATGAACCAACAGTTGTGGGCTGTACATATGCATACAAGCTACTGGCACTCCCTTCATCGAAGCTATATGGGCCTACCCAAGTGTGGGTTGACACTGCTTAATACAACACTACTATTTGTAGAATGCAACAGTACAACAACATATCAAAGAAAATAACACAGACGCACTCCATGAATCATACATTTATTAAAGGATTAGTACACCTTTATTTATTGGGTTAAAAGACTTTTTGAAGGCTCTCTCATTTATTTTATATAACAGTACATGCAGAATAATTACTAACCTGCCTCATGATGCAGCCTTTGCAGCCTATCTTCATGGGCTTGCAGGTTCATAGCCTGGTCACCTGCAGCTGTGAAGTAAATGCAGTGATATTGAGACATACGTATCCATAGTATAGACAAGCATAGCAATTCTTAACTACGTAATACAATGGCTAATTACTCAGTACTGGGACATTAGGCATTGTACAAGATTCCTGAATCCACCGGTCCAGTTCATTCCCCCTATGTCTCTTCAGGTCAGAATAATGGTGCCTGACCTGCTCACCATTCGAGGAACACCAGTGGCACTGGTGAGATCACGGGTAAGACTGTTCCAGGCCATCATTTTATATTGGGTACCCTGGTACTGGCCTTGCAGGAGACTTTCCTCATGTTTGTGGACGAGGAGCCAAACCATAATTTTGGAGTCCTGGATGTCCCAGCGTTGTGCTCTAAATCGAGTGCCTTCACCAACACCAACCATGCTGACTGCAGAAGGAAGCTACAACCAGTGATAGAAAGTATTCCCACCATGGAGCTTAAATATGCCTCATTTCCCACACTTATTTGTGATTGGCCAGTTTTGGAAAAACTCAGCTGTAGGCACACCTGCTTAGCTGATGCTGGCAATGTTTAAAATTCCTTTGATAGATATGTGCCTGTTGAAAGTGCATGGTTGTGAAATGCTGTCATGGCTTAGTGGTTAAGTACTGTAACTATAGTGCACAGTATCCTGAGTTTGAGCCCTTTCACTGCTTTTCATTTTCCTGCTGGGCAGACCTGACTGGTTAATGAACAGTAAAGCAGGTGTGAGTATGTTTACCTGACTTTGCTCAACTTTGCCTGACTTTGCCCGACTTTGCTCAACGTTGCTCAATGTTGCTCGACATTGCCTGATGTTGCCCGACGTTTCGTTAGTTAGTGTGGTGCGTAGCTTCAAGCAAAGACATTGTGCTGGTTAGCATGGTGTGCAGCTATAAATATGCTTAATAATGGCAAAGTGTGCTTAGCAGTGCTTTATATTGCTTAAAATAAGGTACTCATGCCTCAGAATGCATAACCATTTCACCTTCATATATATATATATATATATATATATATATATATATATATATATATATATATATATAATTTGTTCACTGCTACATTTAGCATTTCAAAGCTTTTTACAAAACTTGTACATAGAAAATGACAGGAAATATATTTGTATACAGATTTCCCACAGAAAATGGAATGTGCAGTAGTAAGACTTGAACTGGGAATGTCTCCTCTTTGTGCAAAGGTTCTAACCACTACACTATCACTATGTTGCTTAATGTGCATATATTTTTCGTATTATCCTCTTCTGGTGTCTAAGCTGCTAACAGTAGCTAAGCAACGGGCAAACCCACGCAACTACAGGCAGTTATATCAGAAGAAAAAAAAATATTTTTATTTTTAATTTTGTAAGTTGTTTAACATATGGGGGTGTAGTGTTACATTGTACACATGTGAGCAGACTCACTCATGTAACTGGAAGTTGTGGCATTTCTTCATTGCAGGGGAGTGGATTTTTGCAGTGTTTGGCAGTCCAACACACCCCCTACACTTGTCCATGCTCCGTGTAAGCTTTAGAGTTAAGGCAGCACGCCCTCATTAATATGCGTGGTGCGCTGCCATCATACTCTTACACTGGCGCTTCCGTGTAAGTCTAATCTAGTCTTACATGGAAGATTAGTAAATCCAGGGGAATGTTTAAATATTGCTCTTATAAACTTAGAAAGATAATAGAATAGTAGTAGGTCTTGCATTAGTATGAATTTTTGAAGGTATGAAATCTGAAACTCAAATGTCTGCCGTTATTTTATAACTTCAGTATTTAATGATTTGCTACAAATTTGCCAGAAAACCACAATTTTATGAAAAACAGACCAAAAATGTTATGCAAAAATATAAAATTGCCACACAATACAGCTGGGAACCTGTCAAAGAAGGGACACCTTTTTAAAATTAGTACTGTTAACTTGAGCAGCTGACAAAATAAGATCATCTACATGCATTTCTGAAATAAAAGTAATCTATAACTCTGATCATTACAGTTATTTATAATTGTAAACCCTCCACATTTTCTTCCAAAATTGCCATTTTGCAGAGGGATTATTAGGGGGAGAGCAACATTTTGAGCCAAAATCGGGGACAGTTGAGAGGTTTGGATATTCCTAATTCTATAAAGCGATTTATTTGCATGTACCTCTCAACCTCTTAATGCAGGAAATCTGGACAAGGTCAAATCTATTGGGTGAATATGCAAACAGTACTACAACTTGCTCTTGTATAAACTTAAGACAGTTGATAGAATAACAGGTCTTGCTTTAACATGCATTTTTCTGAAGGTTATGACATCTGAAACTCAATGTCTGTCATTATTTAGTGACTTCATTCCTAAATGATTTGGCAGAAAACCACAATGTTTATGAGGAACAAACCAAAAATAAGAATCAAAAATCTATTCATTTTGCAAAATTCTGGATATTTGAGAGGTATAGTTCAGCCGGGGCTGTCTGAGTTTGCTGCCCTCCCCCCGCTCACAAAATCATGGTCGAATGGAGCGTCGCCCCTGCAGCCATTCCAATGTCCCATTCCTTTGTTATTTCACCCCATTTGCCATAAACACTGTAATGTGCATACTGATTTACTTCTGCAATGATATGGATTTCATTTGAAAGTTTTATTTTATATTTTACAGCATAAACCCTAATAGATATCTGCTAAACAATGCAATGCAGTCTCACAATGAAAATAGGCTTAGCATTAAAACTTCTCTGCCCTTTAAACTCACATTCATTGAAACAGCATTGAAACCCACATTTAAAGAAAATACATTTTGCCAGTGGCAGATAAAGATTAATTTTGGGCTGTTTTCAAATCATAGGCCCCTTGAACACGAAACATACACTTGCTCTTTGATACACCTTTCTGACTGTATTAAATTATATTCCTTGTACAATACAGTACAGTTGAACTGCCCAATTCAGAACATTTCCATCATAAAAGTCTACTCAAACTTCAACAGTCCACCAGTATCAGTAAATATGCACAATCTCTGAAGAAGTAAAAGTCATCTAAATAATTCCACATTAAAGA